>NW_666802.1:0-2755 GCF_000006425.1 Cryptosporidium hominis TU502
GGGGGGCGGGAGGGGGTGAGGTAGAGGGCGCCCCCGTAGGCATCAGGTATATACGCACCACCGGCCGACGGAGCCAGACAGTGTGGAACGCAATGTTCGCGCATTTTAATCTCAGGTGGGCACCGCCCGGAGGGGCTAAGAGTAGATTGTACCGGGGCGGACCTGGGGGGGGGACCTACCGGAGCTGGAGTGCAAAGGGGAGGTGTNTTGTCGGCGGCAGGTTTCACCGTTACGGCGCTGGGTGCGGGTCACAAGGCGGCGGAAAAAAAGGCGGGGTCGAATAAATGGGCGGTACAAATTTGCGGCTGCATATATGGGTAGGTCAGTCATAATCTGCGCGGGCTTTTAGGCGGCTGGGGGATGGAAACGTCACGGAGAATCGGGGCGGTAAAGAAAGGGGGAGAGGGAAAAAGGGCGGGGGTGGGGAATTCCGCAGATTGGGAGGTGGGCAGGGTTTGGGACTAGGGAAACTAAAAACAAGGGGGAAAGCGCGCCGAAGTGGGTCCGGAATACGGGCAGTTAATCTCCAGGGACCAAGCCGATGACGAAAGGGACCCACCAACAATAAGGGCACGAGCAACAACACATAACAAGGCGAGGGGGGGACCGGGGTCCAAAATACGCGACAGGGAACGACAAACCCGGGGAAAAGTAACTATCGAAATAATATCATGATATATTACAACCGAGACTTCTCGCAATACGAATACATTCCCTCACCTTCATCCCGTATGTTTCAGATTAAAAACCGAACAATTCTAGGATTAAAAAACCCTTTTAAAAAGTGGTTTATTGCAAATAAAACATTAAAAGTCTATAATTATAATTTTTAATAAGTATATGGTTTATTAATATATATTAAATATATTAATATATAATATCCCCTTATAATTATATAATTATAAAAATGTTAGGTTTTATTTGCTTCCCTTTAAGTAATTTCAGGTACTTTTAACTCTCTTTTCAAAGTTCTTTTCATCTTTCCCTCACGGTACTTGTTTGCTATCGGTTTCTCATCAATATTTAGCTTTGGATGAAAATTACCACCCATTTTATACTCCATTCCCAAGGAATATGACTCTTTGATAGTAAACCGTATGTGAATTAAAAATAAAATATAGACGGGACTTTCACCCTCTATGGTGGTTTATTCCAAAACACTTAATTTTATTAATTCACTGGCATTACTTCTAGATACTACAAGTCAATAATAAAATATAATTATTATTGATTTTCATGTTGAGCTTTTTCCTGTTCACTCGCAGTTACTAAGGAAATCCTAGTTAGTTTCTTTTCCTCCACTTAATAATATGCTTAAGTTCAGTGGGTAATCTTACTTAATATCAGGTCTTTTATTAATATTATTATATATTATTAAAAAAATATAAAGAAATAAACGTCTTTTTTTTTTTTTTTTTTCTTTTCTTAAAAAAAAAAAAAGATGATATAGAATATTATTACATTAATATTAATATAATTATAAATTTAAAACCCATTGATAGACGGATTTCCGTATCAAATTAAGGGTAAATATAATATTATTAAATATTAAAAATATTCTATACTTGCGTATATTTTTTTTTATATTTTAATAATTATATATACATTTATCCCAAAAAAACTTTATAATATATATATATTAAATATTATAAAATTTAATTTTAACTTAAATTGGTTAAGAAATTATACAAAAGAAACATATATTATAAATATTATTATATATACGTAATATAATAATAATTATATTTTCTTTTATTTTCTTACCAATCATTTACATAATATAATAGAATACAAAGAACATGAAGAAAATCAAAAATATTAAATTTAATCAATATTTTTTTTTTTTTGATCCTCCTCTCTTCAAAAAACATTATATTATATGAAGTAGTTAATAGACACTGATATAAATATAGTAATGTAAATTACTGCTATTTGCGTTGAGAGATCTGATTGTTCATAGAATTATGCAGTTCACATTGCTTATCGCACTTTGCTGCGTCCTTCATCGTTATGAGAACCAAGACATCCATTACTTAAAGTGTTAGGTTATTTAATTTTATTTTTATTTTCCATAAACTTTTTTTTTTTTTTAAACTTTTACTTTTTTATTTTTTCTCTTTTAATTCAAAAAGTAGAAAAAAAAAGAAAAAAGCAAAAGAAAAAAAAAAAAAAAAAAAAGTGAGAAAAGAAAAATGACAAATTATTTTATATGTTTTTTAAAAAAATTATTTTATTATATTACAAATTTATTATTATATCTATATATACATATATATATTTTTCTTTATATATACACATAAAAATAATATTTTATAATATAATAAAAATAAAAATAAAAAGAAAACAAAATGTTATTTCTATTTTTATTATTTTATTATATTTTCTTTTCTTTTAAATATATTAAAAAGAATAAAATAAAATAAAATAAAATAAATCTTATTTTATAAATAATAAAATTAAATTTTCTTTTTTGTTTTTTTCTGTTTAATTTTTAATTCACATTTTAAATCAATATAATCTAATATAATTAATTTATTGACCCCTTCTTAATACCAGCCCCCCCCCCTTCCCCCTCGTCGCTCCGGCCTCAACGCCCTCCATCTTTACACTCCCTCCGAACGAGTTCGGTTTCTCATGCCGGTTGTCCCGGTTCCCCCGACTTTCTTCCCTTTCACCTTTTGCCGCATGCCGCGTGCAGCCTTATTTTTTCTTCTTCTTCCCGCTCGTTCTCTCTCCTCGCTCCCAATCACCCCCT
>NW_666815.1:0-2896 GCF_000006425.1 Cryptosporidium hominis TU502
CTCTATTATTTTCTTCTTCTTGATGTGATTCTGAATCATCATCTTGAGAAATTTCTGGAAAAATCCAATCATTAATCCATGGAAATATTATCGGATCAGTAAAACTTTGATCATTAATTGATGATGAAATGACATTATATGATATTAGCTGATTTAAAAATGGATTAACATTCATTTGAATAGATTTAATTACTTGATTAATTGTGTCTTTATCTCTTGGACCACTAATCATTCTAATTATACCAAAAAATAAATATTGATGATCAAGTAATTGATTCTTTATATTCAAACAAACATCACAAAGCCATTGATCATCCTCATCAACTTCATCCTCCTTCTTTTTTGGATTAGAACTATCGAGATCTCCCTGTTGACACTTTCTCTCCCTTTCTAATACATTCAACATTCTTGTAGAATTATATCTAAAAGGTTGTTTTGGATTCACACAAGAATGATGTGCTGGTTGATAACATCCATCACAAAAATATATCGGATCTTCATCCCAATCTGTATCGTTACCACAAATTGAACATAAAGCTGTTTCTTGCCATTCATTTGGTAAATACTTGGACTCAATACAAGCTAATCTAAACTTCTCCAAATCTCTTGCTTGTCTTTCTAATGTATAGTTATATCCAATATCATATTGTTTTCTTCTATAATAATCATTTTAGCTCATATTCTTTCCTATACCAATAATTTGGATTTGGTTGACGCTCATTTTCTACTCTAAATAATATTTCACGAAAAATACCTAATTTTAAACTTGAAATATATCTAAGTCTTTTGATTAAAGAAATTGATACTTCACTTAATTCCTTGTCTTTTTCTCTATTCAAGTATCTTTGGTCAAACTCTCCATTATTATTATATTCATTCAAACTATTTTGGCATATATCTTGTAAAATATAATAGCTGTTATTTAACGTATTACCAATTTGAAAATCTATTCTCTTATTTGAATCCATTATTGAAGAAAGGTTCAAGTATCCTGATTTATTTTTTTCTGATAATTTATTCAAGTTCTCTAAATCATCCATTATTTCCAGATTATATTCATCTAGCCGTTTATTTGGGGAAATATGTATATTTTCTTGAAAGAAATCACCAAAACTTTTGGCTCTCTTTATCTTACTTACTGTACTAATGCTTTCCTCATATAAATTGTCTTCTAAGTCAACTACTGGAACTAAATCTTTAGGGTCCATTCTAAAATACTCGTAATTATTCTCTTTCAAACCTTCTCCTGTTCCAAGAATACTCTTAATTTTATTATTACCCTCTTGTTTTGACATATTATCATTTAATATCATATTCTCATCTTTTTCTTCTTTCAATTCACTTTTATAATAATTATAAGGAAGTAAATGATTAGTATCTAATAGGCTTCTTCTAAGTTTCATATTTTCAATCCTATTATTAATATTAAAAATCCATTCATCTGATGTATCATTATAATTATAATAATTCTCATCCTTAAAAATAAGCTTCTCTTTGTCTAATTCACTTAAATTATTCCTCCACTCAACGCTTGGACCAGATATTATATCAGGAAATAGGCAAATATAATTGCATGTACCATTTAAACTATTGTCTTGAATATCAAGGCTTTCCTTTATATCTAATATACTGTATAAATTTCTACTATTATTTAAACGTGTATATTTATATGCACATTGTATTTTTACTAAATTATATAAAATATCTCTCAAACTCCTACAATGAATTAATTCTCTTGGAAAATCTGTTGGCTTGGTTAATGGCGGAATACTCAAAGTTAAACTTATACTCTTTATCCTTTTCTCATCACAAATTTCTTTATCTTTATCCTCAAAATCCAATAATTTATTCTGCTCCTCTTTTAGAGGATCTTGAATGTATCCATCCAATATATTCTGTAATTCTCCATTATTTTCAAATAACCCAAATCCTTCTCCATTTATCTCCCTAGGAACCCGATTCCAACCTTTAAGTCCTTCCATTAAAGTCATGCTCGTTTTAACAAAATTACTCTGTTCTTTTTCTTGATAATGACTTAAAAAATTATCATTTATTATGTTCAGAATATATTCGGATGAATGAATATGGAATTTCAAAATATCTTTCATTCTATCATCAATTTTGCCAAAATATTCATCCTCTATTTTCATCCAAAACACATTATCGTCATCTAATGGAACAACCCCTCCTCCATTTAGTATATCTCTACTACATGAGTTCCTGTTTCTTGTTTTTGTTGAATCTACAAACATTTTTTTTTAATAATTAAATTTCCACTGGCCTTCCTATCTTATTTTATCTTTATTCTCTTAATATATATGAATTTCTCAAATCTTGAGCTTTGAATTTTCAACTTTTTATATTACATATCATTTATATTAAAATTATACAAATATATATACAAGTATATATATATAATATATATATTTATTAAACATATATATAAATGCATATACATTTGTATTTTCTTATGCAGGGTAAGATTCTATACCTGACATAATATTTATATATATATAATTTTCTTAACTCAGTACTTTCTTAGAATCTTTATGTACTTTGCTCTGAGACTTTTCTAGCTTTTAATTTATCTCTTAATTTTCCAAATATACTCAAAGGTATCTTTGATAATTTAAAAATTTAACAAGTCTCAGTTCTTATCTTTTATTATTATTAATATTATTATTATTAGTGCTATTGCTATTATTACTTATTTATTCATTACTTATTCTAACCGCAAATCCGCCNCCCCCCCCCGGTTCTCCCAGTCCACCGCTATCCGCCGCTTTTATCCGCACCCCCTTACCCCTTTCGTGACCCCCCTCCCCCCCCTCGCCCCACAGCCCCCACTTCTCCCCAGCACGATCGTGACACCCCCCCCCCGTATGGGTACCACCAT
>NW_666827.1:0-3024 GCF_000006425.1 Cryptosporidium hominis TU502
TTCAATCAGTCTTTGCTCCATAGACTTTCTACTAAATATCTCGCTTTGAAGTAGTTCATTAAGTCGCCTTTCTGCTTGTAAAATATCACTTTTTGGGTTCAAGTAATTTTGATTTTCAATAGAATTAGCTTTAGTTTCGTGATCCATACAATAAGACGAGTATATCTCTCTATTTTCTGATTTTAGGCTCATTAAAGTACTTTTTAACTCATTTACCTTTTTCATTCCTTCATCATACTTTCTATTCATATCATCTTCAAATTTTTTCATACTAGCTTCCATTTCTGCTAATTTATCATAATGTTTTGTAGATCTGTCTAAATCTAATCCATTATGAATACTATTTAGTCTCTGACTTAATCTATTGATTCTGTCATCATGATAGACATTTGCTCCTGAACCAGAAGTCAACTTTTTTGAATAGCTTAAAGTATTGTGCATATTCGGATTTCTTATAAATGCTAGTTTGTTCTTTTTTTAATCATATTTTCATTTATTTTGTAATTATTTGCAATCCCTTTTTCTTCCACCTATACTTGCCGAATTAAGTCTCAAATCTTCTTCACACTAACAAATTAATTTCAAATCCTAGTATAGACTCAATCAATCGCAAAAGGAATTAATATTAATCTTTACCACTCACTTAGCTTCAATTTTTTAATTTTTTGCTTGCAAATTTGATTCCTTTCTTTTGCCTCCATAATTTACCGTGGCTATTTCAAAATTTATTATAATAAAATATGGCGCCATCAAATCCGGTACCTAATACCGGTATTAATATCAAAGGAAATTAAAATTGATATATTGAAATTAATTTACTGTATTGACCCAATCTTTTTTTAACTAAAGTTTAATTAATTCTTAGGAACGGGTAATTGAAGAACAATATTTATATTCAATCTTAGTATACGATAGAAGAATCTTAAAGTGATAATATTTTAAGAAAATAGTGAATTATTGTAACTTTTTATTTCTTAATTAATATATTTTTAAAGAGGTCGTAATGAGAACAAATGAAATTTAAACAAAGAATTTTACTTATATTCGTTTATTTATTTGTGATTCTTCAGATTTATATTAAATTCGAATTTGCCGGTGCTAATTCTGTTGGAAAGCTTGGATACTATGATTACAATGATTCTAATGCTTCTGATAAAAAACGAGGAAAGTTCAGAAAAGATCCTAGTATTGAATTAAACTTTATGAAATATTTTTTGAATGTAAATAAGGAAATGGAATTAATAAAAAAACAAAACAATACTTCAATAAATACTCCATTTATGGACTTTCTACATGTTCCTTTATCTCAGAGAACTATTCCGAAATCTGAAGAAGTTTGCTCTTCTATTCAATTGATGTCATTCTGGAAGCTTTATAATGATGTTTTTGATTTGGTTGAATCAGAGTTTAATAATATATTAGACTTAGAACTAGTTCAAAAGAAAGCCTCAGAAGAATTATATGAAAACAGCTTAATATTAACTCAATCTGATGAAATCAAACAAGATATTTCCGAAGAATTAAAAAAAATTAAAAATGAGACTTCATCTACTAACATTATCAATGAACACAGAAATCTTATGGAAGATCATGTAAAACCACAAAGAAATGCTACCAAAACTAACAAAAAACCAAATAAATTCAAGGATAGTTATATAAACAAAAAAAAACAAACAAAAAATTATAAAAATAAAAAGATAAAAACTTTTGAATTTGGCCTTCACAAGTATTTTAACTTGAATTAATCCGAGGTTCTATGTTTAATCTTCCATTATAAATTATTTAATTAAAATAAACTTCCACAATTATCACTGCACATTACTGGGTTTATAATAATATTTCTATGACTGTATATTGTTTTAACTTTATAGCATTTAAACTTTTTTTTTGAATTGCACTTTATTTACTTGTTTCTTTTTAAATTTTTCTTCAATGTGCTTTTAAACATTATCTGCATTATATCGCTTAACAAATCGACTATTTTCCTTTGAAAGCAAAAATTATTTTTATCAAATTTTGAAACAATTAACTTTTCTCTTTTCCCTTAATCATGGAACCCAATTCTAACTGCAGATAGCTTTGCATGCAATTATATTCAAAAAATGACACGTAAGAGGAGGCGCGCGCGCCATCATAAATAGATTTTGTCATGTCAAAAAATGGTTTGTGGGCGAAAAGAAAAAAAAATCATAAATTACATTTTGCAGTAAGAGGTTATGTAGACAGCAGTTTTCCCAAAATTAAAGTATATTCTATAGGACTTATGGTTGAATAATGGATACGATATGTAAAAAAAGAACAGAAACACAAAATTCTTCAAGGTTGTGTGAAAGTAATCAATTGGAAATAAAAAACTAAGAATTCTAATAGGAAAAGGTGGAATTATTGCTTGAGCCCAAAAGTTTGCATGCAGCTGAGTGGTAGATAATAAAAAAAATTATCATAATTAAAATTTTTAATAAATTGTTGTAAAAAAAAATGTCAGCAGATAAAGAATTATTTACCCTTGAGGGGTTTCAAAAAATGAAGTTAGCAACACAGAATAGAATAAATAAAGCAATAAATTCTTCGACTAACATTTTGGAGTCTGTTAAAAACTCATTTCATAAAGCTCCTAAGTCATACAAATTATTAGAATTAGTGCCAGGTGCAATTGAAGCTCCAAAACGTGAAAGAGTCACAACAGAAGATTTAACTATCGTAATTAGTGAAAAGTATTCATCTAGAGTAAATTCTAAACAGAATAACAAAAAGAAAGATTTAAAAATTAAGAGAGGAATAAATGGAATGATTAAGGATTGGAATATTATAGAAGGAAATGCAAATACTGAAATAAATAATGGAGATTCTGGATTTAAAGATTTTGTAACAGAAGCAAAAGCTGCAGAATTTTTAGTAAAGTTTTTAGATAGAATGCAATCCAAAAAATATGCAATGAATTACGATAATGTTTCAATGCATGTAAAAGGTGAAACTCAATTAGACAGACAATTATCAGCATATCCACTATTTGTTTCTACAATT
>NW_666841.1:0-3164 GCF_000006425.1 Cryptosporidium hominis TU502
TCCGAAATAGACAAATCAATCGAAGAATTTTTAAAGGTTAATTTAATTACATCTGAATGTATTATTACAAATAAAATTGTAGATATTTCCGAAGGTATTGGAAAATTACATACTCTATCTGTTCTTCAAAATGGAAATAGCATAATCAGATTAAAAACGATTTCAAAAAGAAAACTTGTATTGCACTGTGGAATGTTGGATCGGACAATAAGAGGGAAAAAGAGCTGGAGAAATCTTTCAAATTTTTGTTCATCTGCAGAATACAACGAAATAAGTGAAGATTCAACTGAAATCGATATGCCTGAAATAAATAAAGTAGATGATTACATATTTGAACAAGAAGTTGAAATAAAAATCAAATTAATAGATTCAATGCCATTTGATCGGTTCGTTTGTGTCTTTAAGACATTAGACGAGAATGGTCATGTTTGTTGGCACAAGGAAGGAGATAAAGATATAGAAATTGTAATCTCCTTCCAAGAAAAAAAAAATGATAGATGGAAAGGAATTTGGTCAGATATAGTATTTGATATCATTAATGCAGAAGTTGAATGGGGAAGTATAACTTTGATGCACAGATATAATTTAATGGATCAGATTATTAAAAAATGGTCAGATGAATTTATAAATGGTACTTACAAATTCATATCTAATTCAAATGTAATATTATGGCATGAGTTTGAAACCAATAACAAACGAGAGTCTACTGATCGTAATTTGATAGCAATAAACTCCGTGAATATTAGAGACGCAATACTTTGTGGTGAAGAATTCTGGGCATGGATTATGATTTGGATGAGACTTAATTCTCTTGGAGTATTAGATTGGCAAAGAAATTATAACACTGCTCCGAGGTTATTAGCTCAATCAGCAGAAACAGCTTCATTAACCCTAATATCAAAGTGGCTGGAGATGCCTCAATACAGATACCAAATTAGATTAATTGCCCAGTCAATTATTAGAGGGGGATCTCGTGGGCAGGAAGTAAGAGATAGGATACTACATATAATGCATAAGAATCGTATTCCAGAAGATCATGGAACCTTTTACGAGCAATGGCATCAAAAATTACATAATAATACAACTCCGGATGATGTTGGAATATGTCGTTCAATTATTGGATACCTTAGAAACAATGGTAATGAAGAAATTTTTTCAAAAATACTTCATGAAGAAGGATTATCTTGGGAAAAAATTCGATCTTATGACCGTCCAATTACTTCAAAGCCATATATTCCTCCTTTCTTGGATGTTAATACTCTTGCATCTGATTTTGAACAATATTTAGAGGTACTGGTGGATGTTCACGAAGCATCAAACCTTCAAAGATCATTTCATTATTCAAGAGAGTACTTGGATGAAAAATCACAAAATATCTGCGCATCTGTGATATTTGGGGAAAATAAACGGTTTGATAACACCAAAGACTTAAATGTTTTGCATGGTCGATTAATGCATGTTAATAAGGCAAGAGAAGAAATTTTAAATTTGATTTATAATTTATACGGAGGGAAACAATCGGATACAGATACTCGCAATTTTCGTGCAATTAAAGAAATAATGTACTTGGATTTAGGCCTGGAAAACTTGCAGTGCATGTTTATACAAACAATCTGCACTATAAATAACAACTATGATAATATTATACATCTAATTGATGAAATGAATTCTTTCATCTGGATATTATTTGGTCATGACCCCTGTAATAAAGAATTAGAGGCAATTTTTTTTGATTGGAAAGAATTCAAAATATTGAATAAATCAACAAAAAACTATATTCTTATTTTGAAGAGTTTAGTAGATAGGCTACAGCTTTTTATTGGATCAATGATGGATAATATTTTTTCAATATGGGACCCAAAAGTTACTTTCTTTGGAAGAAGTATTGGTTTATCTAAAGACGATCCAATAATAAAAAATTTTATGGATGAAATTTTGCGTTCTACACTATATTCCACAATTTCACTTCAGATTAAACGAATAAATAAATATTTATTAAATAAAACTGATCCTAATGAATTGAGTGATTGGCAATTTATTAGTTATCATCCCTCATGGAGAGATGACCAAATTTTCACTGGAATTTTTAAGAAATTGAACAAAATAACAGAACTTACTGAAGATCCGTATAAGAAAATAATTTCTTGCTCGAATATTTCTGGAGAGGAAGATATTCCAATGAATGTAATTGGGATAATTTTGACAAACCCTGAAAATTCACCAGATTTACTTTCTCATTTATCGGTTAGAGCAAGGAATATGAATGTTTTACTAGTTGTTTCTCAAAACCCTCAAATTTCAGAATTCATTAATTCTATAGAGGAAAATGAAATAATTAATTTAAAAATTAGAAGCGATTTGAGGCTTGAGATCAGTAAAAACAATGAGATTTTAGATAAAAATGAATTGATTGCAACCAAATCTTTGAATCAAGTAAAGGTAAAGCATAAATCAAGATTTTTCGAATTTAAAAACAAGATTAAAGGCTTAAACAAATGGGTCTTGTTACCATGCGAAATGGATAATAATAATGTCGGGCAAAAGGCATTAAACCTTGTCAAGCTAAGACGATTATTTACATCAAAAAGTATTGAACTACCTTTTTTTGTACCAAGTTGTGTTTCTTTACCATTTGGTACATTGAACAAATTATTGAACAGCAGCACATTTGAAAAAATAACTTCCCAACTAAATATTCTTGAAGAACAATGTAAACTAGAAAATCCAGAGGCATTTGAAATACTTAAAAATGTTTGCAATATCATTGAATATGAAGTCGAGCCATGCAATCAACTAATTGAGGAATTAATAAATGCGATGAAAATACTTGTACAGCTAGATTTAGAAAATATAAATGTTGATACTATAAAAGAAATTAATAAAGAAAGGATTCAAAAACATTCCAACTCGATGAAATTAATTTGGGAGAAAATTATAAAGGTTTGGATGTCTGTATATCAGCCAATTTCATTCTTGAACATGAAAAAAATTGGATTACCACTGTCAAATGTATACATGTCGATTGCAATTCAAAGGTTAATGAATGCCAAATACGCTTTTGTACTACACAGTAAAAACCCAATTCAGAATAAGAATATTAACTTAACAGAATACGAAGAGATGTATGGAGAATTGGTTATGGATTAGGGGAAACATTAGTTTCG
>NW_666875.1:0-3448 GCF_000006425.1 Cryptosporidium hominis TU502
AGCATGTAATATCGTTTGCATGTAATACATCTGACAATGATTAGTACATGGTTGGTAATATTTTTTATCCATTTGATATTTTCAACAACTTTTATAACAACATTTGTATTATTGATTTTAATTAATGCAAGAATTAGACAATATGCATTAATATGGATGACATGGTGCTTATGGTTATTGGGCTCATTTCTATTTTCGTTTGGGAGGGTAATGCTGGGATTATATCATATATTTAGAATATCAATAAATATTATACTATTTATATGGTCTAGTTTATTATTAAGATTAAGTTTATGGATTAGAAGTTTCCATACAGCAAGAGATGAACTATATTACAAATTAGAACAATCAAATAGTTATGATGAATGGTTTAATATTGGTACTAAATTGGATGAGATTTGTGGTGGATATGAATGGAGATCAATTGAGGAGACTGATGATTATCAATGGATTTATTTAAAGGAGTATATAATTAGGTTGAAAGAAGCAAGAAAGAACAACAATTTGAAGAAATTGGTATTTCTATTAAGATGGTGTTGTGATAGGAATTTTGCGTCAATATCAAAACAAGCATTATATAACAAAGCGTTTTCTGGTACAAAGATTCTAATAGATGAATTTGAGGATGAGATTGAGAATGTATTAAAGTTTTTGACAATGTGTTCAAAATCTCCAGAACTTTCAATAGAACTTGAGAATGCTTTAAGTGATAGAAATACATATAAACTTTCTTCCGATCAGGATTCAAGATCAAATTCAATAGAAAGATTGATAAGCTTCTCAAAACAATCAAGTATTTATTCAAGTAGTTCATTATTCAATAAGGAAATAGAAGAAAATTCAATGAATTTCAGTATGGAAGACGGTGATGAAAGTTTTGATTTTGATGATATAGAAAGGCTTTTAGAGGAAGAAAAGGAAAACTCGAATAGTGATTCAATTAAAGAAGAGACGAAAAATCTTTACTTGACTAGTAATGAGCAAGAACTTTCAAGCACAGGAAGAATAAATAATAAAAGTTCAACTGGCAGAATATCTTTAAAAAATAGAGATTTAATGAATACTTCAATTTCTTCTTTATCAGAGTTTAGAATGGAGAATATGTCAAAGAATGTTTCTATTCAAACATGTGAAAAATGTTTGGCAAATAATGAAGAAAATAAAGTAAATAAAGACGAATTAAATTCCGGTATTAATAAAGAATGTCATTGTAGGGAATATGATAATGATTTACAAGTGATCGATAGTGGGTTTAATATTTCAAAGGATGTTAGTGATAGATGGAATTCTGATTGGGGTTATTACTATGAAAATAAAGTAAGAAAGAATTATATAAACCAATTTAGCTTTGAAACAGGCACTGGATCAGTTCTAACATTTTCAAAAAGTGAAGGCTCGTTAGCAAGTAATAGCTTAATTCATTATTTAGAACTTTTAGGGCATTCAACAGGTAAAACTGCTTTATGCTTAAGTGGAGGAGGAGCTTTAGCAATGTATCATTTGGGTGTTGTTAAAGTTTTATTAGAACAAGATATAATGCCAAAAATAATCAATGGTACAAGTGGAGGTTCAATTGTTGCAGCAATACTTGCAACAAAAAGTAATGAAGAGATTTTAAACGAATATATTAAACCAACAGTTTCAAATATGCATGGTCATCGTTGGTTTCCTCCATTATTAGATCAGATCCGTCATTTCCTAGTAAAAGGTTATATGATAGATCCAAAAGAATTTATTAAGACTTGTCAGACTTACTTTAAGAATTATACATTCTATGAAGCATATAAATTAACAGGAAGAATAGTAACAATAACAGTGAGTCCAACTTATGTAACTCCAGAATTTACTGAGCCATTAGTTTTAAATTGTATTACTACTCCAGATATTTTACTTTGGAGTGCAGTTTCAGCTTCTTGTGCATTACCAGGATTAATGCCAGTAGCAGAATTATTTGCAAAAGAAAATCATACCAATAAAATAATCCGATATTTTCCACCAGGAATGAAATGGATGGATGGATCAATTTCTCAAGATATACCACATAAAGAGTTATCAACATTATTTAATGTACGACAATTTATTGTATCACAAGTAAACCCACATCACGTACCTTTTGTTTCAGTAAATCCAATAAATACAAGCATAATTCACCCAGAGCGTACATTTTTACATAATGTTTTAAATTGGTTAACTTTAGATATTAAATATAGGTATACTAAATTAGCAAAATTGAAATTAATTCCAAAGTTATTTGGAAAAGATGTTAGCAATTTTTGGATGTTACAAGAAATTGAAGGTCATGTTACTATTACTCCAAGAGTATCCCTTTTTGATTGGTATAGGTGTATTAATCATCCGTCATATGATGATATGCTTCACTTTATAACTGAAGGTGAAAGGAGAACATGGCCACATGTTATGAGAATTAAGCATATGAATTTTCTAGAAAAAACGATCAAGGATACTATTCGTAATATTAAGTATGGGTCCAGGAGAAAATAATTTTTGAGTGAATACTTATACTTTCTTTTTACAAAAATATAATCATTTTTCATCCAAATCTTATAATAATGATCACTATTATAAGATTTTGATAATAATTATTGCAATATTAAAATTACCCGAATAATCCATTAAGCGCCAAGTGTGGGGAAGTCATTATAATTGATGACGTGTCAGTTATTAACAAAAAATCGAAATTTGCATGCAATGTTACATTAGAGAGATAGGGTTGCATGCAAATTTTGTGTACTTATATATTCTATTAGTTTTAGTATTATAATTTTGGTTTATTATATATATAATTTTTTTAAAAATTTTTTTCAATAGTTATATATGATTCCTATTAATATTATTATTATAATTTAATAAATGGAGATATGAACAAAATTCAAGAGAGAAGCTTTTTCTACTTTTTATTAATTTGGCATAGTGAATAATCTTGAATTTTATGTTGAAAGTTCGTGAAGCAATAAATAATCAATTTTTGCAAGCAATAATATTCTTCATTTATAATTTCAATTACAAATAAAAATACATTAATGAGTTAATTTCATTTAATTAAATTATTAAATTAATTTTAAAGTTATAATATAACAAAATTGTTATATATTAAGAAAAAGTTTAAGAACATTTTGAAAAATAATATAACAAAGTTAAAAAGGTATTCAATCAACTAAATTAAAGAAATTTATTTGAATTCACGAATTAAAAGTTGNAATAATGAATTAATTGTAACAATAATAATACTAACAATATTATAGTAATTNNTTCAAATGGTTATGTNAANATGACATGGGTGCCTNAATATTTAAAGGGATATAATNCAATTCAAGTCANAAGTATTNNGGGAATTATTACTAATGGTATTAAAATTCCNAACGTCTTTTGTNTTAAAGGGCNTTTAATTTTTAATGAAAAGGAACTTAGGTCTTCTTCAAAGTTCATC
>NW_666892.1:0-3652 GCF_000006425.1 Cryptosporidium hominis TU502
AATGATCTGCAATTAACCTCTCTTCCCATAATAACGTGTGGTGATCTTAATGCATTATCTGTAACACCTTTTCTGAAAAGGTAATAATAGCAAGTTTCATTACTTGAATATATTGGCAATTCTCAACATTTCCAAATTTTTCACAGTGTCTTATAAGTTGGTCTTTTAAGAATATTAAAATTAGTAAATATTATTTAATATTATATATTTGAAATTAACATACCTTTGGTAATTTGTTCATTTAAACCATCTACAAGGATTTTATTTGAAATACTTTGCATTCCTTTAGCCATCTTTTATCTTTATTTTGAACGATTTTGTATCTTTATATAATATATATTATATTAAATATATGTATTTATTTATTCTTTGATTACTCAAATAAATTCTAATTAATGTTAGTAATTGTGAAATTCTTTACATACACAATTAGAGGAATTAGTAATATCTTGTGTAATTCTGTATTTCCTAATAACTTTTAATCTTTTAAGTAATATTACTTTGAATTTAATAATAACAAAAATATAATAATATTTTTATTAATATTTATTTTCCTCAGAATTAACTTTGTAATCTGTCAATATGACTCGCAACTATTTAAGTGCATTTTTTTGTTTTTGTGGGTTCTCTATTAGTTTTAATCGACATACTGTCACTTAATTCCAATCAAATTCTTGCATTTTTTTTTCTCCCAAATTTTCATTAATTCATGCAAATTTATAATTTCTTCATGTCATTTTCTTATTTTTATTATTAATTTTTCCTTTGTTAATACTTTTTTCTGTCATTCCTTGCCCTATATTGTCATGTCATGTGATTTTCTACTCGAATCCACATGAGCCTGCATGCATACATGCATGTAATATCAAACAATTATTCCCATTTGGCATAATATTAGAAGTATACTTTGCATGTGGACATGCACTAAAATATTGAGAGGTTTTTGGCGGTAACACAAGTTGTAAAGTAAATAAAAATTAAAATAATTCTAGACTAAAAAAAGTCAAGTTTTTAGTAAAATGAAGGTCTGTTTATTAAAATAATATTTTGGGAAATAAATATGATTTCCACAAATTAAAATTCGTTTATACAAGTATTAGTGATTATATTCGTAGGGAGGATGAGGGGGGAAACATGTTTCAAAATGGTTTTGTTATTTTTGTTCTTTAAATTTAGTTTGCATTTCTAATCTTTATTTCCACTCCTTATTAATCTAGGATTTGACTGTGGTTGTTGTATTAGACCCAGAATTACTGCCAATGTTGGCTCGGTTCCATTTATTAAGCATAAGCTTCTGTATTGATAATAAAGCCTCTTTAGAAATTTCACGATTTGGAGAAGTCATAAGAGTCATTAATACCTCCTTAACATTTAACTTTCCAAGAATTTGTTTACCCATTGGATAGAGTCTGGCAAATTCACCAATATCAAAACATGCAACAGCAAGAGTAACAGGATCATCAGAAGTCTTCAATAAGTGTGCAAGCTTTTTAATAGCAGCAAATTCATCAGATTCAAAATTCATAACATTTTCAAGCCAGAACTTCTCTGTATGTAAAAATGACCACTTGAATTTTTTCTTTTCAAGTTCAATGCAATATCTGTCAAAATTTGAGAACTGTTTGAGTTTTTGGTCGATCATTATTTGTCCTTGACGAATTTCTTCGTAGATTTCAGGGTCTAGCCATTTTTCATATTCTAAAATAGTAAGATATTGTAATAATCCCAAATCAATTATACTCTCAATAGCTGCATCATTGTTCATAACATTCTTAAGTAAATTAAGAGTAACTCTAACAACTTTTTCAGATCTACAATCAATAATAGTATTAGCAATCTGTCTAATAAGGTCTCTTGAAACTAGAATAGGAACAGTTTCTTCATTAAAAGAAAGTAACCATACAATAACACATGCTTTGTATATATGGGATGTAGGTGAGCTTGATGATAGATTTGAGGAAATGAATTCAACAACATTTGGATGAGATAAAACAAGCATTCTATATGAGTCAACTTTTACTAAATTTCCAAGAACATCCAATGCACCTATAACAGAACAGTAGCCTCCATTTAAAGTAGAATAAGAGCTTTCCATTCTGTTAACATTAGAACTTGATGCTATAGAGGATGATGAAGAATCATCTTGACTGGCTCCTGAAAGACTTCTTCTATTTTCTGGTGTTTTAAATAAATGATCAATAAGTTCTGTAATGTTCTCTTTTGTGTAAGCCCCATCATTGGAATGGCTAATTAAGCCAGACAAGAAGAATAAGAGTTTATCAGAAAGGTAACTATCAACTTTGGGACGTTCTAAAAATTGCATAAACTTTTCAAAAATTGGAATTCCTTTGGTAGTTTCCACAAAACCGTGATATTGCCCAGCATCATCTCTTACAAGTTCATAAATCATAGTAAGAATATACTGAGCTGGTTCTAAATCTGGTGTTATGCCTAAACAATTCAAAACTAATTGGCGCAATTGTTTGTCTGAGCTTAATAACTGGCTTCTTACCAAAAGCGATTGATTATGTAATGCCATTAATTNTACTGAAGAACCAACAGGAAGTGCGCCAGCTAATTCATACTTTNTCCAGTGTGGTGCATGACTCAATATCCTAGATCGTTTCTCTGCTGTTGAAGTATGCTCAGAAGATGCTAATTTACCTATGAGCTTAACTTGCTCTGTAGACCTCATCTCTCCAAAGTCAAAAAAATACCCGTTTCTACTAAATCTCTTTCTCTCCTGACTAATTATGTTGACTATCCTGCTCGATCCAATTCCTTATTAATAATTTTCTTTTATTCAGTCAATAATCGAATAATATTTATTGGTTTTACTTTGGCGGGAATGATTCAAGACAACTCTTTTAAGGAATATTATTGCCGGCATTTGTTGATGGCGCCAATTATTCTCACTAATAATATTATTAAGCCATGCAAAATTGGGGGAGCAAATGAAAAAAAAATACAAGAATCACTGATTGGACACAAATCAAAGATAATTAGACTAAAATTCCAAATTGGAAGATATTAATGTTATTCTCTATTATATTCAAGACGAGAAATTATTAGAATAAGTAATACAGACTGAAAATGTCAAAGAAAAAAAAATAACTAGAAAGGAGTCGTGTATTAGGTTAAATACTAGCTAGCTATTTTAGCTAAATTAAATCTCAAAACTCTTAAAGCTTATTGAAACTGACAATCTCACAAGATTGGACAAGTCCATACTCTTCCTCTTCTTCATCATCATCACCACATGCATCATCCTTCTCAGAGAACTTCTTCTTCTGTTCATCAGTCATACCGAGAGTCTCAATTGAATCAACAATGTCTTGAGTATTGACTAAATCATCAATAATAGTTGCACCCATTTGTAATTTGAAAAGACCAAAAGCTACAGGAACTTTCTTTTCACCCTCTGAGAATTCAACACCTTCAATTTTTAATGCTCTGATCATTTTAGCCACAGCATCTAAGTCAACATCTAATGATGATGGCTTGATATCCAAAACAAGAGAAGATTTGCTTGCTGGCTTTTCTTTTGCTTTCTTATCTTGTAATGCCTTCTTCTTTGCTTCCATAGCTTTCTTGGCTGCTTCCATATCTTCATCATCATCTCCAAATAAGTCAAAGTCATCATCGTTTGACT
>NW_666894.1:0-3663 GCF_000006425.1 Cryptosporidium hominis TU502
TTATTGGAGAAAAATTTGGAAACCACATCATTATATAAAAATATCAAATGAATTAATAAAGATATTGAATAGAATAATAATACATAATTCATTTCATAAATTATTAAGAATAACATTTTATTCATATAAATATAATAAAAATGAAGATAAGAATTTGATTAATATGATAAGAATGAATAATAATATAATAATAAATAAAAGAATTGGATATAGTTATTATATGGAATGTAGATGTACTAGTAATGAATTAATAAGAGGATGTTTATTGTTAAAAGATAATAAGTTATGGATAATGAATATATTATCAAAAATACAAGAAATAAGAAATAATACAATATATGATATGTTATTAAGAATGAGAGAATATATAAGAATAAGAAAGAATTATGAGAAAGGTATAAATGATTTGGAGAAGAATTTAAGAAGAATAATACTATCAAGAGTTTGGATAGAGATGATTAATAATATAGAAAGAATATGGATTTTAGGAAGATTAATAATAATAATAAGAAATAGAAGAGAGGAGAGAATAAAGAGACAAGTATTAATAAGATGGGTGAATAAATATAATGAGAATTATAGGAATAAATGTATAATAGAATATATGAGAAGAATATATGGTAATACAATAAAGATTAAATGTTATTTAATTTGGTCAATAAAATTTGAGATAATAAAAAAGAAGAAGAGATTAAGAGAAAGATATGAGAGATATTTAAGAGTTTATATAATAGAATATACAATAAGAAGAATGAATGAATATTATTTATATAATAAATGGTTAATATGGTGTAAGAAAGCTTATGATAGAATAGAATGGGTACATGACTTTAGATTAAAATCGATATTATTTATAAATTGGAGAAGATATTCAAAAAAGCAGAGAATATTAAGGGATGAATTATATATATTATATAATAAAGTAAAGATAAGAAAGAAAGGATATATATTAATAGAATGGGTGAATAGGATAAGAATATTATTAAGAATGAGAAATGATGCTGAGAATTATTATTTGAATAATATAATATATAGAAGAAGATTTAAAGATTGTTTTAATATATGGAGAGGATTATCATTAAGATTAAGAAATCAAAAGAAGAAGATAATGGATTATTTGGAGAATAAGAATAAGAATTTGAAGATTACATGTTTTAAACTTTGGAGATTTTTTATTTATTATAGAAAGACAAGGAATTCAAGATTTGAGAAGATAACAAATATAATAAGATTGAATCATTTAAATATGATGGTTTATAGAATATTTTATTCATGGAAATTAAAGATGATAGAATTAAGATCTTTAAAGAATTCAATATTTTCATTTTGGAATTCTGGTATGGGTTTGGAGATGGATGAGAGTGGATTGGGAGTGGAGGATGATGAGAGGGGAGGAAGAAGAGGGAGGGGGGTTGGAGGAAGAGGAAGAGGAAGGGGAGGGATGGGAGGAGAAATGGTAAGGGGAGAAATGGTAAGGGGAGAAATGGTAAGGGGAGAAATGGTAAGGGGAGAAATGGTAAGAGAAGAAATAGAAGAAGGAAGAGGGGAAATAAAAGAAAGAAGAGAGATGAACGAGCTCATTTCTCCATCAACTTTTAATTCTCCTTCTCAATACTCTTTGGAGTTTTCAGTGGATTCACTTTCATTGAAGTTAAAAGAGGAGGAGGATGGTGGAGGGGAAGAAGATTTGAATAATGGAGAGAAAAGAAGAAAAGGAAGGGTGGAGAATAAAGATGTTGAGAGAAAGGATTATGGATTCATGAGTATATTTTCATCAAGTGGAAATTCTTCATTAGAGTTAGTATCACAAAGGTTGGAATCAAAACGTCAAGATGATTTGAGAGGTGTAGTTAAAGAAAGGGAAATTCAAGGACAACCAAAGAATAATTATGGGAATTCATCTCCATCATCTACTCGTGAATATGTTAATAGGTTACTTTCCTCTTCTTCTTCTTCTTTGTCTGTTTTATCCAATATTTCGGAAAAAGTTTCAATAAAAGAGTCTCCATATACTAATTCCAACACAAGAAGATCTCCTAATTCTTATTCAAAAGCTAGAAGATCATTTTCACCTTTCCTTCAGTATTCTGTGTCTTCTTCTTCTTCCTCCTCTTTACAGTCACTATCATATTCGGATGGTGACTTGGAGATTGATGAACTACATTCTGCAACAAAGTTAAAAATAAATAGAACTCGTAAGAATCAAAATTCGTTAGACTGGAATTCACCTTCATTATCTCCACAACCACTACCATCTTCATTATCTCCTCCACCAGTAACTTCATCATCTCTACACCCTTCATTATCTTCTTCACCGCCTCCAATATCTCGACAATCTCTATCTTTACCACGACAGCAATCTAATCCATCTTCACCTTCACTTCCACCTCCATCTTTACCTCCTCCTCCTCCTCAGTACTCGAGTTATAAATCTTCAAATTCAAGTAATAATGATTCAATGATAAGAAATCGATCAAATTTATCTTCAAGGTTACCTCTTCCATTTCCAATTCCTATTCAACAACAGCCACAATTACAGATGGTAAATCAGGATATGAAACAATTGTATGATTCAAATTTCACTTCTTCTTCTTCTTCTTCCTCTTTATCTTACTTTTCCTCTGCTTTCTCACCCTTTTCTTACTCAAAGAAAATTACTGAAGATCCAAATTCATTATTAGTAAAACTTGATACTGATACAAATCAAACAATTAAAGATCTTCCTCAAGATCCTTATCATATCTCAAGTTCTAGTCCAATCTTTAAAACAATCAAGACTGATTTAAACAATATTCCTAATCAAAACCTTAAAGATGGCCAACAAATTGAGTCCAATCTAAACATAAAACCCACTCATTCTCAAAACAATAATATATTTACTTCCTCTATTTCTTCCTCTTCATCCTCATCTTTTTCTTCTCAGTCTCCATAATGACACCACTTATTACGAATATCTCTATTAACTCAACTCAATGTCACCAAAGTGACAACACTCTTAAAACTACCATAACAAAGCCATTCTTAACACCACCATAAAGACACTATTCTTAACACAACTCACAATATCACTATTAAAATCACTCCTAACTCCACTGTTACTCTATTACTATTTTCAGTTTTATACCCCAAAGCTAATTTCTTTTAGTCCCATTACCACTACCAAGAATTCCCGCCCACTTCTATGCATGCACAGATTTTACAACTTACGTGTCAATTGACACGTAAGCTGCATGCAAAAATTATTAATTTATATTGAAAGAGGAGAAAGGGAGGAAAAAAAAGAGACAGGAGGGAACAGAAAATGCATAGCAAGGCAAGACAAAGCAAAGCAAAACAAGGTAAAACTAAGCCAAGTTTATTTTAATTTTATCCGTATGCAATTATTATTACTGCTATTGCTATTACTATTACTATTATTATTACTATTTTGAAATTTTTAAATAATAGAGTAATAAATATGGGGAGGTGAAATATTATAATTCTATTTATTTTATTCTCTTCTCTGAATGTAATACTCGTTTACTTGATTCTTAATTCAAGCACTCATATCTAAAATAAATCCATACTTGACAGAATCAGGATCATTTAGTTTTCGAGGATCAATTTGAGCTCCAAATGTTGCTGAGATATTTCTTGTAAAATTATGAGTCAAAGAATATGCCA
>NW_666897.1:0-3694 GCF_000006425.1 Cryptosporidium hominis TU502
CAATAATCAACAAATTAGTAGAGGATTAGATCACCAATTTAGATCAAGATCATCAGTAATAACTTTATCAAAATTTGATCATATTAGTAAATATATTAGAGAATGGAGGATTAAAGCAGGATTTAAAGAATTTAATGTAATGGTTATTAGAAATGGAACCTGGGGAATGTTGGATTTTTCACTCAAGAAGATGAATTTAAAACTTATTATATATTTAAGTAATATTTTTGAATATAGAAATAATCAAAAGAGTGAAAATATCTTAAAGAGATTTTTTGAATGTATTAAACTAATTCTTAAAAAGGAAGCAACTAGAATTGTTAAGATTAAGTTCAAGATTCGGGATATATGTATTTGGTCAATATTATATGAAAGAATTAAGCGTACTACTACTACTACTTCTGATAATGATAAAATTACAAGTACCGTAGATATGTATTTTACAAAGACTTGTTCAAGTCTAGATTATGTTTGTTTATCTCCTTTAAAGAATTTATTTTCAGAATATTCATCTTCTATGTTGCCAGAATATATTACAATTGATAGAAAGAATAAGAATCCAGGTCAAAATTCTATAGATGATGAGTTATTTCCAAGTTGGGAGTATGGCCTAAGTTTACCTTTACCGGTACCCTTTAATCATCCAGATTTATTATTAAATTCAAAACCAAAGATTTTTCCAGTTTTTGGAAAAAGACCAATAGAAGAAGAAGATTTTGATAATGAAAAAAAACATAAAAGATGTTTTAAGAGTGCTGGTAAAGAAATTTATATTATACCAATTATCACGCTTAAGAGTAATGAAATGAATCTAGGTACCTCTTCTTCTATTATGGGTAGTCCAATTTCTATAGAAATTACAATTTCTCCAACATTTTTATCAGTCATTCCACTCATTTTTAGACAATTTATAGATATATCTTATATGTATGATAAGTTTAAGACAATTCATTTGGATGATGCTCTAATTGGTTTAAATAGAAAAAGATCATCCAATCAAAGCTTTAAATTCAATCAAGATCAAAATACTTTAAAAAGTCAAAGTATGTTTTTTGAAGCTCAAAAAACTAATTCTCAAGATTCTAAACATGTAGATACTGTTACTAGTTTATTAAAATCTTTAAAGAATATTCCTATTACTTCAATTGAGATCAGATCTAAATTCAATACAATGGTGGTGATCTTTCCAGAATTTAATGATATGGAAATGTCTAATAATGTTTCTTCTAGATACTTTGAATCATATTCAAAAAAGATTAATAGTAGGATTAAAGAAGATTCAAATTTTCTACTGAATTATAATGAGGAAGAAATAGAAAAAGAAGCAAGAGAACGACAAATAAGGAAATCAGAATGTACTAATAAGAATACCGGTACCGAAAATGATGATTATTATATTTCAGTATTTTCAAATACTTATCATCCAGCTATAGCCTTTAGTCATAATCTTAATTTCTTGTTTATTTTAGAGACTGAAAAGGAAGGAAAAGATGAGAAAGTTTTAGATCATGAATCATTAAAGATTAGTCTAGAAATCTCACAATTAAGAGTTCAGCTTCCATTTGTTAAAAATATTGGAGGTAATTATATTATGGATGAAATTGATAAATTTAATTCAAGTAAAGATTACTTTAAGATGATGAGTTCTGAAGATAATGTACAAGGTAGAGATCCAATATTGGATGTATTTATTCCTTCATTAAATTCTTGTTTTGTTCTATCTAGAAATATTCAGAATGAAGTTAATACTGAGATTCATGGATCAGATACATTTGGTATCTTATTTGGTATGGTTAATATACCAATAGTATTTGCAATTGATGGAGCAGGAATTCCAGTAATGGATGATACTTTTATATTAAGAAACTATGCTTTAAGAAAGAATGGAGGTGAAAACAATATGAATATTTTAGTTGAAGATATGGAAAAAGTTCATCAGGAAGAGGGGATGATGGAGCTTAGAGGAGGAGATTTAAATGGCGAGGAGGATCCTTGTTTTACAAATTGTATGATGAATAGACCAGAACTTCTTGGTATTATTATTAATGCAATAGGAGATCATTATCTTCAAATACAAGCAAATTTGAATAATTTTAGATTCATTTTTAGTTTAGCTACTTTTTCAGTTTCTGCTCCTTATATTCAAAGAATTAACAGTTGGTGGAATGATATATGGTTAATTAGGATGAGATATCCAAGATGTGAAGGATCTACAATGAGATACTTTTTTGTAGATACAAGAAGTGATGGAATCAATATTTCAAGTTATGGATTAACATCAAAAGGTACAAAATTTGATTATATTATAGAAGATAAGGTGGAGGAAGAGGATGAGGAAGAGGATGAAGATGATGATGATGAGGAGGAGGGAAAAGAAAATGATAGGAGGAAAAATAATAATAAGTATCATGAAAAAGAGCAAAATGAAGATGAGACAAAGAGTCTTGATCATGGGAAAGGATTTAAATGGAAATGTATTAAAGGTACAAACGAAGTTTACAGTGTGAATAGTTTTGATTATATTAACTTTGAAATTACAAATCCTCTATTTTTTCCACTTGATGAATCAATTCCAATAGTTTTAGCTCTTCCAGTTACTGCATGTTTGGATGATATAGTTCGACCTTGGAATTCTTTAGAGTTTGAGATTAAAGATGGTTCAGTTATTCAATTTGATGAAAGACTTAAAAGTTTTAATATGGAAATACTAATAGAAGAAAGAAGGATTGGTTTTTCAAAATCTAAATCTATCGTTACTGGATCACCGTCTTTAAGATTAAATAAAGGTAATGATTCTTATATTATGAAACCCCAAAGCGTGGTAAAGTTAGATCCATTTTTGATTTGTCATTGTTCAAATAAAAGTAATTTATCACGAATTAATTCAAATATCTCAGATTCAAATCTTGTTCAAAATGAATTTGCTGAGTTTAATTCGGATGAAGAAAATCAAGCATTAATGGACTTTAGATTTTCTGTGAAAATGAATGAAGAAACTTTAGGAATAGGAGAAGATAGTCATCGTCAATTAAATCACGGAGGAGAAGGTTCCTTTGAGTACTTTACTTTAGCACATTCAAATAAGATTTCAAAGTCTCAAAAAAAGGTAGGAGGCTTTTTAAATGGATGGAATTCTTTCAAACATAGACTTTCTTCAAACTCTTCATTAGCATTAATACCAAAAGATGATCATTTTCATTCTGATCATCAATTTGAAATGGTTGATAATGATGATAATTATATGAAAACAGTTACAAGAAGACATAGTGCAAGCTTGGACAATCTTGTAAGCTCTTCAAGAAGAAGTTTCAGTTTGTTTAGAAGAAGATTCTCTAATGAGGTAGGAAATACTCATAATCATCATCATTTAAATTTGTCTCCGATTAATGAAAATGATCATCATCAAATCAACTCTAAGAGGAGTGACTTGAGATCTGGTAAAGATAACATTAACAATGATAATAACAACACAAATAATAATAATAATAACAATGTTAATAATAATAATAACTTTAATAGTAGTGTTGAAGAAGAAAGGATCTTTAAATTTCAACTATCACTGAATAATTTAGAGATTTGGTTCCATAGAGATAACAAAAAGGAAAACATGAGTGTGATCAGCAAAAAAAATCTAGACCTCGAGGGGGGGGGCCTGTTCCCCATTCCCAAAAAGAGGTATTCGTAATCAAAGGTG
>NW_666906.1:0-3773 GCF_000006425.1 Cryptosporidium hominis TU502
TTTTAAATAATGTTTTGGCATATGAATTACCGTATTCAAACAAGAAATTAGTCGAGAATTTTTCTTTTTCTTTTTGAAGAGTATAGTTTGCAGCGACGCTTGATGTTTTTTGTTTGACAGTTTCTTTTTCTTGCCCTAAAACTCTGTTACTTTCATCCAAGTGTTCGATTTCATCATTAATACTCATTAATCGCTGTAAAAGTCGATCAATATAGTGTTGAGACTCTCTATTTCCTCTTGATATATCTTTTTTAACATCTTCAATTTTCATCAATTCTTGTCTTATCATTGAAAGTTTACATCTCAAAAACTCAATCTTCACTAAATGTTCTTGAATTAACAATAATTGGAGTGATATATTACCCAAATAATCTCTTATTTCCTGTATTCCCTGCTGGTCTTTATTGACAAGCTCTGCAATATTTAGTTTATAATGAATTATTTCATTAAAAAGCTCCGGTATTAATTTTGCAAAGATCCAGTCAGGATTTCCTTCCGTTAAATTTACTTCTGTTTCATTTTGCTCTTCAATTGTGTTACCTTTCATTAAATTCATATCAAATTTTTTGAATTTTCCTAATTTTTTATAAAGTGCCTTGATAAAAAATTTCATTCTTAATGAGATGCAATCATTTGTGAATACTGGAATTGATGGTCTTGTAACTGCAACATTATTTAACTTTGAAAGTAGAGTATCTTGTGAAATTTGCAAGTTCTTAGATGCAACTGAACGCATATAAAAAATTATGGAAGCAGGAATTAATGCCTTTAAAATAAAATTAAAGGTAAAAAACGTTAATAAATAATACAATGGCTTCCAAATAAATGTAATAATATTTGATTTAAATCTAATTGATATATCTGGAGTAATTGACGTCATCATGACTTGCTTTACACTGTTATAATTAAAAATCATTAATAAGGAGCTTATTACTGAATAGTAGTATGAAAAATATGTTGCCTCCTGATAACCTAATATCGAATATCCTGTCAAAGAAAAAATCAGAATAATTGAAGCAACAACACAAAAAATAGGAAAAAGTGCGTAATTTGCATCATTCCAGCTAAAACCTCTTTGGGACGTTGTATCCATGAATGTAAACACTGAGAGAGATTCGAATGAATTTCCAGTTAGTTTCTTCCCAGTTTTTTCCATGTAACGCCTCATCTTTAATATTTTTGTACGCCGATGACGATCAACAAGTAAGCTGGAGTATATAAAAATAATGGATAAATATGTGATAATAAGAAAAACTCCGATTATTTCAAACATTTCAAAGTATCCACTTATTTCTTGGATGTTATTTATTGTTTCAAATAAATTACTGAAGGAAAACACGTTGTCGTTATAAAAACCTGAACTAGAACCAATCATATTTAGTTTCGAATTGATATCATTCAAGTTTGATATTTCTATCTCCCAGGGCAATGGATCTCCATGTGATGAAGCAATCGAATTAAAACCACCCTCAATATCAATTGAATTAATGTTAATAGAAATTTTTGTGGATATTATTAAAATATAATATGCGATTGAAGAAAAAAATAATACGAAAAATGCAATTAACATTATTACAATAATTAAAATGTTAAAATTACTTAGCTTGTACAAAATTAATATATCTTCATCGTATAATTCTTCCTCAACTATTTGCTTGGAATCAGTGATTTCCTCTTTAATATCTTTGTTCTGTTTCTTGTGTGCGAACTTTTTTTTCCTAAATTCTAAAACATTTTTTTTTTCATTTAAGTGTACATTTCCAAATGTTTCTAGTTTTTGTTTTTTGATTGTTGTTTGTTCATTTTCTATTTCTTTTCTACCGATTTTTCTTACAATTTTTCTGATTCCAAGTTTTCGAATTTTCTTTTTTTTTTGTATTTCACTTTCACTTTCTGATTCTGAAATATCCATTTTATAATTTATTTGATTCATTAGTCTTTTTCTTAATAATCTTTTTCTATAAAAATTGTAAATGACCAATATAAGGAATATTAGGAAAATAAAACACTGTATCCCAATCAGAACAAATGAAAAAACCCAGATTCCTGAATTTGAATCCGAGTCTTTGACTTGGTTTTCACTTTCATTTTCATTTCCATCAACATCTTCTGAAATTTCTTGATTTTTTGAATCAATATAAATCCCATTTTGATTAATAGTTTGTTTGATCCATTCATGTTTCACAAAATCAAAAGAATATTCAATTTCAATTTTCCCAGTACGTAGAAGTTCAAATTTTAACTTTATCAATGAAACAGAATTTTGATTTGGAATAATAATCGGAAAGTAAATTTCTAGAGTATCCATACTATAATCAAACAAACCATCAAAAGGAATGTTAAAATCTTCATTTGAAGCAAACGAATCTAATGAAGTGATTAAGTCGACATTTACATCGCTTCCAGTAGAAAGAGAATAAGACCTTATAACCCAAAATAAGTTTCCTTCATCATTTCCATGTAAAGATTTATTAAACTGTTCGGAAATTTCCGATTCTTTACCTGCATATAAAAAAAATATTCTATCTACTCCTGAGCTTGATAGAGTTGACTCCATATGAGAACTCTTTTCCGCAGAAGTAGTTAACTCTCTACTGAATATTCCATGATTAAAATTCACTAATTTAAGAATACGTGCAAATATATTTCTGATTTTTTGAATTTGGGTATTTGGAACAGATAATGAAGTTGGGACATTATTTACTGACAATGGATTGAAATTTGAAATATCTTTAATGCTTAATGAGCTTTTTGATCTAGAGATTGTACTTAAATATAATCCAGACGAAATTGGATTAGAATTGCATTTAACGGGACTAAAATGTTGTTTAAATAATAACATTGGGTTAACTGTTGAATAGAGTGTTGGATGGCCAAGATCCATCAAAAAATTCTTTTTTTCTGAAGTTTGAGTATTTTTTGTTTTTATCAATGGGATAAAAATTTTTTGAATCCATGAATTTAGGTGACTTAATGAAGTAATATTTGTAAGCCTGTATGACTGATATAGCCCGTAGAGAAGTTCTCCTGGAATATTAGATAACTGGTCTTTGTCATATAAGAAATTGAGGTTTTCATCTTTTTTAGAACAATCTTTAAACATATATGGGAAGAAATCCAAAGTTGGATCAAATGTATAGAATGATCTTGCTCTAAAAGGCGAATCGAGAATCTTCCAAATAACTTCGCCTGTTTCAGTATGAAGCTGGTAGTTTGCTATATTAATAATCCATAGTATAGAAACTATGGAAAATAGTACAATTAAGAAAAAAAGATGGTATGGAATATATTCAAGCTTTGGAGGCAACTCAAAAAATTTTTTAAACTGTTTCTTTTTTTGTTGTATTACTTGATTTATGCCTTTTTCGTTCATTTTATTAGTTTTGTTTGTCCCTTCGTTCAAAATGATTTCTTTTGCAAAATTGTTACTTTCTTGTTGGTGTTGTGCCTCAATCTCATTTTGTATATCATGATTTATTTTTATGGTCTTGTCATTCGATTGAGACGAAAATGACCAAACTTTTTTTGATTGCCAAAATGTTGAAAGAAAAAAAATTTGTTGAATCCAAGCACTAAGAGTCGTTTTGATCGTGTAAATATTATCTGTGTTTTGTTTTAAAGATTGAAGAATTTCAACTTCATTGTAAATAAACATTATGGTGGCAGTTGATAATGGAATTAATAGGAGGTATAGAGTTAGAATTCCCAATACGATTGATAAAAAAATAACTGTTGGAACTTTATAGATTGTCTCTTCGGAAGTTTCCTCCTGA
>NW_666917.1:0-3864 GCF_000006425.1 Cryptosporidium hominis TU502
GAGAAAGTAAGATAATATCTACTCAATTATTTGATCAATTAATAAAGAAGGAAAAGCTTGTAAATTTAATTAAACAAAAAGAAAGTAATAGTTTATTTTCTGCAGATTATTATGATGAGACAGTAAGTTTTCTTGAATTCCAGGAAAAGTTTGAAGATATTGAAGATCAAGTTATTGGATTAAATAAAAAAATTGCAATTTTAGCAGAAATTAATGAGTTTTCAAAAATGAATAGAAGTAATTTAGAACGTGATTTTCGTGAATTAATAAATAACAAGACATTCAACCTTGAAAATGAAATCATTGAATTAAATACAAATCTTTTAAAAGAAATTAAATCTGTTAAAAACGAAAGTTCAACAATATTCAAAAATTTTAATCGTTCACTGAATGATATTTTAACGAAAGAGAAGAATCAAATTATTTATAATAATAATCATCCAGAGATTGAAAGCCAAATACAATTAATTATTAAAAATCTAACAGAGCACGAGAGATTTTATTTGAAATTAAGAAATGATTTGGAAAATATTTCGGAAGAAGTTAAGTTAATTGACGAGGCACAAGATGTTTTAAGGAGTTTGATTTGGTCAATGAATAAAAGAAATGAAGAATTATCAACTTTTAATTCAGAAAATACAATAGAAAATTCTCAGCTTGAAGCTTTACAAGGTCAAAGGCCAGAAATTGAAGTTTATCTTAAAAAATTACTTGGGACAAAATTGGAAATGCAAGGTTATAATCAAATTGACTGGGCACAATCTAGTATGGGAGGAAAAGTATTAAATCCGAAAAGTAATAAATTCTGTAAGACAAACAAAGATAATAATAATAGTAATTCAATAATCATTAAGAGTTTGAGATACTTTCAAGATCAGCTTTTTAAGTTTTTGATTCGAAAAAACCATAGAAGAACAACATTAAAAGTTCCCATCTATAATTCTGAGTGTTTTGAGCCCAATCAACTTATCAAATCAAATCAAGAAAAAACTATTGGAAATTGTTTACTTGCTGAAGTTGGTACTAATATTGATATACAATTATCCGTTTTAATTAATGTAACATCAGTGGGAATAGATCATATTTTATTTCCCTTGCAATATGATAATGGAGAAACTGTCCCAAGAAAATTTTCTGTTAAATGTATAAAAGGGAGCTCAATTGAGGAATACGAATATGGTCATTTTATGTATCACTATCCTCAAAATAATCAAGGTCTTGAAATTTTTCAGGTTAATTCAAATTCATTTATGTAACATAATTAGATTTACAATTCACTCAAGTTATGGCGACAAATATTTTTGTTTGTACAAATTGAGAGTATATGGTGAGCAGGGTTATAATAGCAGTGAATTTGGTTCTGAAGTTAAAAGAAATTATTTTTTGAATTATTTTGGAAAATAACCAGAAAAATATACATTGCTAATAGAAATGAAATATCTAATATGAAATATATATTATTAAATTGGTTTAATTATATTAAAGAGAACTTTAAAGTTGAAAATTAAAGAAGAAAATTGAATTTGAAGAAAATATATTATGACCTTATGGTTGGATAATGATGGTGAGAATTTATGAAGATAAAGGATTGATATGGTTACAAATTATTGGGATTTTTTTCCAAAAATAACCAATTCCCCAACCAAAAAATGGTAAAAGAAAGGGGAGAAATTTGGATTTGAATTTATTAAAAAAAAAAAAAAAAGAAATTCTGAACTTATAATATTTGTCAATAAGTTAAAATATCCTTCTAACATAATGAAAATATGGATTTTTGATTTGGTGCACTAACTGAAATATTTTCAATCATTGGGTAAATAATACAGTTATTTTTATTTGGGAGTCTTTCAATATATTCACTAATAAAAATAATATCTTGTTTTGAGATTTTAATCATGGAATTTTTCTTTTTAAGATCATTTGCATTCGAGATTTCAATCTGGGTTGCTAAATCCGAAACAGAGTGACTATTTCTAAAGTCTTCAATAAAAGAATTAAATATATTTCCAAAGAAACTGATAGTAATTCCAAGTATTTGAAGTAAAAAATTTGTTTGATAGTTATTCCTTCTATCACTAAAGAATTTCAAGAAATGTTTTTTTTGGCTCTTTTTAATATGCTTTTTGGAATATTTATAATATTCTTTAATGCTTTTAAATTGTTTAAAATTTGGTCCTATAAATTTCATTATACTGGTAATTTTTAGAATATCCTCTAGAAGCAATGCAATAAAGTCCGGCATTGAGTACCAAGGAGTACTATTTGTATCAATTGCATTATTAATAACAAATAAAAGGGATTGAGCAATCATAATAAGTTTTAAGTGCAATTTATGATCAGATTTACATTTACAAAAAGCAACTTGTTTATTAACTTTGGAGTTAATCATATGCAATTTCTTAAGACTTCTTTTATTTCCGAAAGAATCAATATTTGTATTTGAGTTCTTCATTTTGAGAAATGAAATAGGTCTAGCGCTCAAGAATTCAATCTGAGATGCTTCATTTTCAATAAAAGTGGAATGTTCATCTTGTTTATTTTTTGCATCCGAATCTTTGGTCATTAATCCAAAGTCTTCCAGAGTATTTGTTTTTGCAAATTGACTCTTCTTGATCATTTTTTTACTTAATTTTGGAAGTTTCTTCTTTATTGGTTTTTGTTGATGGTTTATCAATCTAAAGTAACCATTTGTATCAATTCCCATTAACTTTATTTCTTCAATTTGAGACATATGATAAGTAAGAATAATTCCAAATTCTTCAATATAAAACTTTATAAGCATTTTTCTCAGAATTTTATACAATTTCTTAACTTCTCTACGATTTTGAAGTAATTCTTTTAATATGTAAACTTTTGGACCTGGTGAAAATCCATCATTTGCTAATGGAAAATTAACTTTTTCAAGATTATCCACAAAAATGGTATTTTTTAGGCTTCTTGAAATCGTTTCCACTGAATTCAGCTCAAAATGAGCCATTTTTTCACCATTACATCTTATTATATTAAAGCTTGAAAGTAAATATAAAAAGATTATTATATTAAAAATAATTGTTAAAATACTCTTTTCATATTTAACCATCTTAATTAATCCTTTCTGAGTTTTTCCCCAGGTTTTTCCTACTTGAATTTCATTACAGTTTGCATCCAAATTTCTATTTTATTTTCAATATATGAATAAATAGATGCCTTTGGATTAATTATTTTTATATAATTATCTTGTCAGAAAAAATGTATTATATAGAAGATTATTATAATTTCAACAATTTTTATGCTATTTTATTTCCAGATTATTCCTAATAAACACTAATATGGTCCCAAATAAGCATACATTAATTAATTTAATAAAACAACTAAAAAAGAAATTGCATGTTTTGGCGGGCGATTTTGGTCCACAAATCAGATTATTTAAGGGGTAAAAATAATGATAATAATTTGACGGGTGAATGCAAATGGGATACGGTTAAAAAAAAAAAAATGTTGATGCTCGAGAAATCGTTTTGAGGGGAGGGAGGAAAGATGCTGAATAAGGAAAAATAAGAGATAAAAGGTGAATATTAATATTACATATATAATATATAAATATATTTATTAAATAAGGAAATATAACAAGTGTAAAGGGATATTTGTATATATCAATAATAAGCTTATAAATCATATTATTAAAGAGAAGAAAAAATGATTAAAAAAAATAGAAATACAGATGTTATTGGTAAAACTTCAAGTTCAACATTATATGAAAAAAGATTAGGATTATATGTATTAATGGGTTCTGTATTATATATTTTAGCAATAAAAAATAAGCTTGAAAAAGGTTGGTTAGATACTCCTTATTCATGGATGCTAATACTATTTAGAGCTGGACCA
>NW_666921.1:0-3879 GCF_000006425.1 Cryptosporidium hominis TU502
CAGATATTTTCTACTGCATCTTTTGACTCAAGCTGCAAGTTATGGGACTTAAGGCAGAAAATTAATGGAAATAATCCTATTATAAAATTCGAGTTACCATGTATGGCAATTATGTCATGCTTCTCTCCAAAAGATGACCTCAAGATGGTAATAAGTGGAGTAGATGATTATCTTAAGCAGTTAGATTTAAGGTTAAAAGAAACTAATCATGGCAATGGAGGCAGAGGTTTTAATATTCCAACTTTGAGGGATTCCCAAAGCTATCGAAGGTCGGTTTACAACTCAAATGGGGATTTGGTTTTATCAATCAATACCAAGGATAAATATGTTCGAATTTTTGATACTGAAAGTCTATCTCCTAAATTAAAGTTTGGATACTTTCACATGTTTAGTTCACAATATGAGGAAGGGTATAAAAGAAAATCTCCCACTCGCTCTTATCCAGTAGTCCATACATTTACTGAAAGTAATGTAAATAGAAATGAAGTAATTCATTCTAATACACGTATTGAGAGAGAGATAGAGGGGGAAATAGACTCAAGAAGTTCAAGCCAAATAACTCAAATTGAAGAAACGAGTGTAGAAGGAGATAATATAAGGATACATCAAACTTCAATCAATGAAGAAGAAAACGAGTTAGATAATGAAAAAAAGGATTATAGTTTACTTTCGGTTAGAGGGCATCCAATATATGCAGATGTTGGAGGCTTTTTAATTTCAGAATCAACAGGAAACTCAAAGCTTGCATTGCTTAAGTTCGGAAAGATTTTAAATAATGAATTGAAATAGAAAAGTATTAAGAAGAGGTATTTTGTTAATAATTACTGGAGGAAAGTTGGCTTGATAAACGTGGTAAAGTTGATATATGGATTTTGCTCATTCTGAGACGATATTTGACTGAGTTTTTGGAGGATATTTCCAATTAAAGCACTAAATATGGGAGTTTGAGTAGAGAAGACTGTATCCATAATATGTTCTTGAAGAAAAGTCTTACATATAAGGATTAAATCTTGTTGAGAAAATATCCTTTCTGAGCCAGAAGGCAAATACTCATTAGAACTTGAGAATAGAAATTCCAAGTTTTTATAAGCATTTTCCAAGATTTTATCTGGAATTGATATCTTTTGTTCTGGAAGAAAGTTATTATAAGTCATGGAATTGGACGACGATATGTTTCTGCAGGTTAAAATATTATTACTCAAGTCTTTACTGAGCTCATTTTTTGTGTTATTGATGAAATTTAGGCAGTCTTGGTCGGGATCTATAATGCTCTGAAATGCATCAATTATAGTATTTTTTAAAGTAATTTTGGATGGTCTAACTTGATATAAGAGTTTAAAGGAGTTACTATTTTTATATTATCATTTTTGCTTGGAGAAAGGTTAAGTGGATCAAATGGTAATGCTCTGGGCCCTACTTTAAAAAGTTGGATTAGAAGATTTTTAATTAAAAAAATATGTATATGAGAGTATTTTGAATGGATTCCTTGATTTGTAAAGTTAATATATAGTTGAAGGTACCTTTGAATTATATGTAATGAAGTCTCTAAAATATTTGGATCTGGAAAGCTTAAAAATTCGATCAATATTTCCAAGCAAGATCTCATCAGATTTTGATTTAAAAGGAAAACTTGAGATAATACAACATGCTTTGGTTGCACTTTGTTCTTTTGTGAAGAATGATTTCCTGAATCTTCACAATCCATTAAAATTGAATCTTGAAATTCATGATCATCATAATATTGATTGTATTGGCATCCACTAAAACTACTATCCATTTGAAAATCTTCATTATTATTAGATAATGATTTAATTTTATTTGGATAATTAATTAACTTGGACCCGGTTTTTGATTTAAAGTTTGTTTGCCATTGACGGTTTGTACTTAGAATGAATCTATTTATAATCTTTAAAATGGTTAAACAAGTTTCTGATAAATCATTATAATGAGAATTGTAGATAACATTATAAAGAGAGTTATCTTGGATTACATTATTTTGGAATTCATTATTATCAAAATTTAAATTTAATAATACTTTAAATGGATCTTGAAAAGGTATTATTGATGAAGATATATTTTCCAAGTCTAAATTTTTTAATTCTGAAATGGATGAAGATAAGATGAATGCTTGTGAAATCATTAAATTTTGCCACTCAGACTTAAGTCTATCAAGTACTATAGGGACAAATCTATTGGAAAATACCTCTTCTAAAAATATATCCGTGGGATGACCATCTTGAAATCTTGGAAGCGATTGAGGAGAAAGAATAATAGTTAAACCATTTTTAATAATGAAATTTAGAATATGAATTGGTAAAGATCTGATTGGATCTATCAATGTCTTTATAAGCAGATTAACATTAACTTCGTCAAAATACTGTCCTGGATTTAAAATCATCTTATTACTTTGATCATTAAAGATATCTTTATAAGTACCAAGTGTAAATGTGAATACTAGTAATCTTATTAAAATATCTTTAATTGAAAAAGTAATTCTTCTGATTTGAAAAAGACTATTATAAAAAATCATCTTATAACTAGTAATCTGAGACAGTTTAATAATCTTGTTATCAGATTGGTTCTTAATACCACTCCTATGCATCCATTCTTGATCTGAAATGGCGTTGAAAAGAGAAATTATATTCAATTCTTCCAATTGGGATTTATTATTGGTTATATTAGTATGTAAATGGCTATCACAAATCTGTAAAAAGGTCAAATTAATTAAGCATATTGTTTCAAAGATTTGTCTTGAAACATTTTCTAAAGGATGTCTTAAAATAAAATGAGAATTTTCCTCTTTAAGAAATCCTCCATTTTTCAGAGTTAAAAAATCTTCTGGTAATTTAACATTTCCAAATATAGAAGATAATANAGTTAAAGAATTCTTTAATAGTATCAAATTCTTCCAATTTGATTCAATTGGTTCCTTAGACATCTTCACAGATTCAATAAGATCTTTAAATAAGAATTCTAATAATTCCTCTTGATTTGAGAAATGAAATGAATCTCTTGAAATCATACTAAAAGCTGCTTTTGAAGTCATTTCACAACTTTCTGAAATCTTATTAAAGTCCCCTAATGCATTTGTAGCAGCTATTAATACAGAATTCAAGACAGTCTTCTCTTCAAAACAAGTACAAGAATTATTCAAATTTTCATTAATTAATTGAATAATCAGTAAAAGATTTTTCTCAAATAATTTTGGATAGCTTAAAAGGATTCTTGACAAACAATTTGATGCTGTTTTTCTTAATTCATGAATTCTTATTCCTCCAGAATCTAATAAGTAAGACATATAAATTCTCAAAATCTCATCGCTTTTAATCATGGAAGAACTTGAATTCTTGTATAATTCCTGATACCACTCTATACACATTACAGTTTGAGAAATAAAAATAAGTCGTCTAGATTCCAAGAAGCTCCCACATAAATCAAGCAAAGAAAGCTGTAAAATACCATTCATTAATTTAAACAGTGATGAAATCCATATTTTTTGTTCTTTATATTCTGTATTTTGGCTTAACAAATCAAAAAATGACGAGGCGCCAACCCCACACTGGGTATCAGAATCTAAAAATTTATCATTTTCAATAATATCAAGAATTTTACAGTTGATTCTACAGAGAATTGTTTCAAGTATAATAAATATTCCATCGACTATAACCAACTTTTGACACACTGTTTGAGGAGAATTGTTGTAAGAATTTTGTAAAGCCAAATGTTTCTTACATCTCATATTAAAAGGTTGTGAGCTGAAAATAAACATTGCAATATTAAGACAGGTTTCCAAAAGTTGATCCAGAAGTATTCCTTGTCCAAAATCCACAAGAGAATTTACCAGTTGAATTATTCTATTTCTTAAAGAGCTATATGAGT
>NW_666931.1:0-4027 GCF_000006425.1 Cryptosporidium hominis TU502
TATTTTTACTATTGAATCGCTAAATCTTTTTGTCAAACATGACCGCTGTCGATTAATAATTAAAATATTTTGAAAAGGCGCCTATACATTCAAAAGTGAATTACAATATGAAGATTCATGACGTTATAAAAGGGAGTAATACATATTCTTTCAAAAATAATTTAACTAATTGAGAGAAATTTACCGAAATAGTGTTATTCATTTGAATCTTCAATAATTACCATTCCTTCGATCACATCAGTATCAATAATATGTATGATTGTATCCCAATCTAGATCATTATTTCCATTTTTCGAATTACTAGTTGAGTTAATAAATCCTTTTTTCATGTTTGAATTTTGAGTTTTGTGTTTTACTATTAAACTAAAGCTCTCGTTATCGCTGCATTCATCCAATTCTGATGAGCTAGTTTTCCTGATACTTGAATTCTTTTTTACTGAACTTTTTAGTCCTATTGAAATATTTGATTTGATCTTGCTTTTGTTATTTTCAACTTCAGTATTGATTTCTTTAGAACAATTTGTTTTTGATTGTTCACTACCCATATGCCTTGAATATATTTCGAGAAGAGCTAATAAAATAACAAAGCGTTGCAGAGCGCATGCAAAAAAAAAAAAAAAAAAATACACATATATATATATATATATATACGTACAAGAACGCATTTACATATTTTTATTAAAAATCAATAAATTAATATTTTAATAATTTATTTTTTAAAGTATTAATATCATCTGTGTAAATCATCCATTAGAATTTCTTTAAAACTAGGATTGCTTGTGCCACCTTTTCTTACTTCATTTTCAAAAATAGAGAAATCTTCTGAAACATTGGGAATCGACATATTTGATGAATCAATTCCCTCACAAATGAAACAACAACTTATTCTGTTTGATTTCATCCTTTTGAACAAAATTGAGCTATCGTAGCTTTGTATGTCTTGCTTTGATTGATCACAATCAAATCCAGTTTCAGGGTCAATAATAAGGTCTCCAAACTCAAAGTCAAGAAATTTGGATATATCAAAATTACTAGTTGTAAATGGTGGCCTTGTCATAGTAGGTAAAAACCATCTCCACGAAAACTTCGAGCCAAAAACCTGAATAAATAAGGAATATGCACTTTTTTTTTTACTATATAAGTATTCTTGTTTTAAATGTTCAATTCCAGTTGTATTATTGATGATACAAATGACTTGATCAACAAACATTGCTATACAGAAAATTCCAAATATCAAGCCCTCAATAATCACACTAAAACCGAGTATAAACGATATTGGAGTGATGGTACAGTCATAGTAGGGCGTTTCATTGGCTTTTTGGTTAAAATTTAATAATTCAGTTGTAGAGCTTAAAAGCTGAAAATCTAAATAAGAGTCATTAATATCGCTTGGATTTGGTAAAGAATATGAGATGCATTTATAAAAACGAATGCAAATAAGTATTAGCGAATAAGCACAAAAAAGGAACACATAAGCCAAAAATAGCAAAAAATGTTTTTGATTATTTATTCCAACACAATTATTAATCCAGGGACAGTGGTGGTCCATTTTAAATATGCACCTTTTGCAAACCGAACAATGGTGCGTCCTTGGAGGTTTTAGATTATTACATTTCGCGCATGAGCGAATAGAAACAGTTTGAGTCTGAAGTTCAATAGGTAATAAAATTTCGCCTTTATCACCATTGTTTGGCATCACTCCGGGATCAGTTGTGGTACATGATAGATGACAAAATGAACAAATTATATATATAGAGTTACAAAGTATTAAATTAAATATAAATAAAATCCGTTCTCCTGAATCAAGAAATTTCTTTATGAAAAAGAAATTTAATATCAAAGCTGAATATAATAGTAGGAGTTCTGTAAGAATCATGCATAATATCCCGCAAATATCGTAAACAAACCAATTTGGTCTTGAGAAAATGTTCATTATTCCATTATAATTGTTTCCATATAAATCTAAAAGTTATTTCAGAGCCTTTAAGGATCGAAATTAACTTGAACAATTTACTTGCACTCAAGTATAGCTTGACCGCCTTAAAGAAGAACAAACATCGTCACGTTCGCCGCCATCAGTGGCCAACAACACATCTGAAGAAAAGTGCAAATAGAAACGAAGAGAATATTACAAATTCATTTGAATAACAAAAAGAATTATTAAAATACCTAAGGCGATTAAGTTAATATTCTATTTCAAATAAAGATCCAAGTACGGAAGTTTGTGCTTGAATGCATCGCAAAACTCTAGCAGATCAAAGTTCAGAATGCAAGTTTATAACAAAAAATCCGTAAATTATTAATAGTAGAATATATACGAAACTCCCAAGTGGCTCAAAAACTGCCTATGCTTAACCAATAAGATTGAATCCTGAGGGCATTTAAGCACAAAAACAGTCAAAAGTTACCTTTTTTTTATCCTTGGAGTTAAAGTAGGGCATCAGTAGCTTAAAATATGTCAAACACAAGTTACTTATGAGCTGCCATATTCAACGGTCTTGCTACAGTTCCCTCTCTAAATCCATTCTTAAAGCGTCTAGCCATGGTCTTGAGATGCCTCATTCTACCAGTTCCAGTTGTTCTACGTCTCTTCGCCTTTTGACCCCAGTTGTATGATCTCATTTTTGCTGATGGATAACCACATGAAGCGCATCGTTTCTTTTGAACCATATAGGATCTTTGGCCACAACGACGGCATAGGAAATGAGTCTTACCATGGTGCTTACCACGACTACCTGTACCTTTTCCTGCCTTACCCATGTTTCTTGAACTACTCTAACTTAGTGTACTACACAGTCTTGCTCTTAAGAATGAGGAAGTTTTGTACAGATGTTACTTTTATTCGATTTAGTAATTCGGCAGAGAAAACTGTCTTATTAATATAAGTCCCACGTCTATGACGAAGACAAATAATGGTAACGTAATATACATTAAATCGCGCCCTTAACTTACTTTTAGTTTACATTCGTCTGAATAATAAGACAGGACAAAATGGGCGAGTCAATTGCTATTAATTTAGTCAATTACTTTAGAAAAAAATCGTACACGTCTTCTAAGCGGGGAAAAAGCTGTTAAAAAAATTAAAAAATTATTAGGACAGACTACCTAAACTTGAATAATACGCGTAAGTCTCTGCAATCTATTTAGCAATAAGTCACCTTTTTGAACGAGCTCGTTATATTGATTTATTTTTTTGTCATTTCTACTACAGATTATTACTTGCTTAACTCTGTCAATTGTACATGAGAGTTTTGAAGAAGATATGAAGGTTACAATATCTTTTTCTAAAAACTCTTGACTAATGCCAAAAGATTCTGCCATGCTCAAAATAGAAACGGATTCGTATGGCTCAAGATACTGTATGTATGCCTTAGATCTGACTATTCTCAAATAATACTTGTGGTGGCGATTAAAATAATAATCTTTCTGTAGTATATAAGTAATGTCGACTAACCTTTCGAAGAATTGGCGATACCTTCCGTAGTAGAAACTCTCGATGAATTCAAGTAAAAACTTGTTATCTGGTTGTAGTGCAATTTTTAATATATCAGGACTAGTTAGTAGCTTTGACTTAATGGTTCTCCTGTCTATGGAAATTATTGACGAAACTATTGTATAAAATATTAGACGATCGAATGAAATTAGTTCAGCTGCTGTGAATGTAGTTAGCGAATCCAGAAATAGTTCTGAAGCGGCAGAGAAATTTCTAGTTATAAGATAATATATTGCCTTATAAACTTTAAATCTATTTTTCCTTTCCCAGTCACTAGTAGTTTTGAAAAGGTCCTCTGCTCTCTTAATGTACTCGCTAATTAGATTCAGGTCATTCCAAAAAAAACCTGTTCTAATTCCAAGAAAAAGCAGTTCTAACTTGAATCCGCCTATTGTTTTCTCAATAGCGACTTCTAATTCTTGTAAACTCTTTTCTTTTGAACCAATTCTAGAATAGAATACTAATTTTTTATAGTGGCAATTTCTTACTTCTACATCACCATAGTTTTCTCTTGCATCTTTGATTTTTTCATTA
>NW_666941.1:0-4248 GCF_000006425.1 Cryptosporidium hominis TU502
TTTAGTAAGCTGGAAAAAAAAAGTAAATAGCTCATTTTTTTTCTTTTTTTTTATTTCATTGTATATTTAAAAGTTTTGAGAATCTTTAGTATTTCTACTAGTAAAGGATTATCCTTCCAGTATCATTCTTATCAAAATTTATGTGGCACAAAGGACACTTCCTATTTCTTGATGATAAATTTCTATCAATACAGTCTCTGCAAAACAGATGTCCACACCTATTAATTACAGTATCTTTAACTTTGTCACAGCATACTGAACATTTCATTAAAGTTAAAAGTTCTTGATTCTCTGATTTGAGTGAATTAATTTCTTTATCATAATCATCAATCTGTAGATTTATATTTTCTTCAGTATCATCAAAATTAATCTCCAAGTTGGTGAGCTTATGTACCCTATTTAGAATATATTGTACTCTGTTCTTAAGGATTGAAATTGTTGTATTATAATTTAATTCTTTATTTTCAATGGATTCCAATTTTTCCTTAAGCTTGCAATACTCAGATTTGTAGAATTCAAGATCTAGTTTGTGTTTCTCAGTTATAGTCTTTTGCTCGATTAAAGATTTGTATACATCATTAAAATCATTTCCGTCCTGTGTTTGGTAGTTACTCACTTGTTTATCTTCGCTGAGTTTGCTAATAAAGGATAAATGCTTACTTAAGAATTCAGATATCCTTGTCTCTTGGTTTGGTTGTATTCTATCGGAGTTAGGTACTTCTCTTCCTGACTCATTTTTGTTGGTTCTTCGAACCAAAGATAACTTCTCCTCATATAAAATCTTAATAGTTTCCATTTCTTTGAGAGTTTGCTTAATGTCTTCAATCCCTATTTTGAAATCATCATACTCCTTCTCCTTTTCTTTAAGTTTCTGCCGTAAATCGTCGCATTCCAAACTCTTTTCTTCAAAAGCATTACTTAATTCCTCGTATTCATTCATTAAATTTTCGATTACCTCTTCTTTTTCTCCTTTTTCCAGCTTTAAGTTGACGGTTTTAATGAACTCTCCCACTCTCATCTTCTCTGATTCAATTTTGCTATTTGCAAGCTCAAGTTCTCTGATTTTCTTTTTTTGCTCTTTATCTCTAGCATCCAAAGTCCTCTTAGAACTCTCTAAAGAAAATAGATCTTGTTTTAAAGAATTATACCTGTATTTAATATCCTCTAATTCTTGTATTATTACCTTGTTATGTTCCTCACAACTTTTTTGGTTTGCTAGAAAGTCCTTTATACCTCTAAGCAACTTGTTTTCAATCAAAGTAACGAATTTGAGCTTTTCAGAATTAAGTTGAGTTCTTAATTCAAAAATTTCTCCTATAATGCTTTGCACACAAATGCAAAATTTGTCATCATCTTCCTTTTTACTGCTAATTTTCCCTTCAAAGCTCTCATATGGAGCGCACTTATTCAAATTTTTTCTTAACTCGAAATTCTCCTGAGAGATCGCTTCGTACTTATTGGTCAATTCAGAAATTTGTTTTTCTTTTTCAATCAATTTCGACTTAATATCGCTTGAAGTGATATCAATTCTATCAACCTCAGATGAACAATCGTTTATTAGCTCGCTTAAAGTGGTTCCTTGTCTATTTGATTGATTAGTTTTACCAGAAATACCAATTGAGTTCGTATTGGAGCTTGAATTTCCGGGTGAATAAAATCTTTTGAAGACATTCTGCATACTCAAACGTTGATTTTCGTTCCTTAAAGACAATATTTCATCATCTTTTTGTTGTATTATATGTTCAAACTTTCTTGACAGATTTTCTTCCTCGGATTTGCCTTCATCTTGAATTTTGTCAAAGATTGGAATCATTTCAGATATCTTAGCCTCCAGCTCATTAATTCTACGCTTGTACTGTTTACTAGATTCTTGCAACTGAACTACATGGTAATTAGTCAATTCCTGTGATTCTAATGGCAAATTTTCAGCCTTTGAAAAAGTAGAAGGTCTTTTTGATTCATTTTCCTCTCTCTTCCTTTTACTAATCATCTCCAAAGTGAAATTTCTTATACAAGTTATCCAGACTTTGAAACACCGAAAAAGTTGTGTTTCCGTTCGCTTTACTACCTCTCTCTTTCTCTCTCTCTCAGTACCTACTTTTTTTTCTTACTTTATTCACTAGACCAACCAATAATTACTTGAGCAGTTTTCATGTATGACTAATTGGCGATTGAGCGCCAAGCAACTTTTTCGTCTCTAAATTGATATTAGTGAGGGGGAAGCCAATATAATATTTAAGAAGAAATAATCAAAATGTAAATAGATTTATATATGAATGACTTGTTTTTAATATATTTTGGGTAAGTATTTAGCTCTGAGAATCAGTGTCCAAATAATTGTTTCCCAATGATACTTTGGGGTCGTTGTTCTTATATAAAATTAAGATTATATCATTTGACTCAACGGTAATTATTTTTCTAAAAATAAGTTAAGAAATGAGAATTTAAGTTAAACTTGTGCGCGTGTTCAGTGGATAAACTTACTTTTTTGTTGTTTCTATAGTTATTGAAATATTCTCACTCAAAATTGAGCTTGATAAAGAACTTCTAATTTGTGTGATAGTAGAACAAAACTCTGAGACTTCATGTTTAATATGTTTAGATCCATATTCTGATGAATATTTAGAGATTATTTACTAGAATAGCAACAAGATTTATATAATTTACCTTGAATTGGTAGGCCTGTTTTTGTAAAAGATGCCATTCCTATGAATCCTGGTGAATTCTTTAATATCTCATAAGCAGAATTCATTTTATTAAGACTAAAAATATAAATATGCACTGAATTTGAATCTTACAAATTAAGTTATTTAATATCTATTACTTTATTCTTGTTTCAATTCAGTCAATTAAATTCGTGTGGCGCCTAACACGTATTGTGGGAATATATTGTGCAAATTCAACAATGTTAAAAAATCAGGATAAATAAAACAGAAAAAAATAGTATTAGCAACTAATAAGAGTTTAAATATAAATATATATATAGCAATGTAGATAATATAAAAAAAAGGATTTTTCAAGTATTTGTTAGCATTAGCTATGCCTTCGGTATATATGAAGTCCAAATATTTGCAAATAACAAATCGCATCAACACCCATTATATACATCCGAACGAGTAAATTTGGGTTTGTTGTTCCGGTTTGATACTTGTAACTTACTATATCGAGGGGGTGTACCAGAATTTCCATTTGAGCAATCTGTATTTGGAGATGTTGCAATATTCCTATTTACAGATATGGTAGGTTTGGACCAATTAAGGAAAATCTTTGCTTCATTTCGAAGTTTATATGAAACATCAGAGGAAATTAAAGGTTGGGTAAGGCTGTTCTTGCTTGAAGATTGTTGTGAAGAGTCTAATGAGTCCAATGTTTGAATATTCAATACTTGGCCTGTTGGCTTTTCAGAACAAGTACCTGAACTATCATTTTCATCAGAAAATTTTACTGCAATATGCGATAATTTTTCAATATTATCTTCAGAATTGTTTTTATGAATAATTTCGCCGCTATTTTTAGTACTTTGTTTTTTTAGCATTGTTATACGATTTTGCTCTTTCTTCTGAAAGATTTGGCTATTAATTTGTATAGAAGTAGTCATGCCCGGTCCATTAGAAATGCTTGAACAACCATTTTCGACTAAAGATTCTGACTCCTCTAGATTGGACTTTCTTTCATTTTTTTGTTCAACCTTTGAAAGAACGTCATTCAATAATCCATAATGCTTATGAGCATTTGGAGGAATACCATTAATCTTAATGTGCACATATAATGACCAGGAAGGGTAAAGAAAGAAACAAATCAATATAATACATAGTAAATAAGCACAAGAGTATGTAATATATCCACGGATAACGGAAGCAATTAGAGCGTAAACATTGGCTATTAGTTGAAAGTTTAATTGTATAAAAAAGAAATATACGCATCGAGAATTTGAAATTGTGCATCCAATATAACCAAGCACACCACAAAATATACCAAAAGATATCAATAATAGACCCAATACTATTATAATGGCGACAAAGAGAACAGTTTGAGTTCCAATTACTTCAGTAAATAAGTAAGATCCCTCGAATACCAGCAAACTTAACCAAATACATATCGACATTATAGAGATAAGCCTTACAAATGTGTCAAGTTCAAAGCCTAGTATATTTGAGGCAGGCTTGACAGGAATACAAAATAGGAATTCTGGATAACTCTCGCACTTCTTACCATGTGTTGTTCTAGTCGCTTTTCCAGGGTAAGGAA
>NW_666950.1:0-4393 GCF_000006425.1 Cryptosporidium hominis TU502
GTTGCTTTTTCCACATCATATGAATATAAAGCTTCAATAGTATTGAAAATCATTGTTATTTGAGTGTCTTTTCCATAAAATAGAGTTGAAACTCTACATAACAATCCACTTTCATTTAAATTAGAAAGTAATTTCCAAAGTAATATGGTTGTCTCATCTTTGTTTATAAGTGTTGAAGTTTTTCCAATCATATTTAAACTTGAACTATCTTGATCTGTATCATCATCACAATTATTATCAACAATAATCCTAAAAAGTATATCCAAAGAATCTAAATTTATGATTAGTTTTAATTCATTCATCTTCAACATAACATCCTTAGTTTCTTCAACAAATCTATTTAATAACAAATCCCTTTTATCTTCTAATAAAAAATCTTCTTCATCAGTATCTGAATTGACATCTGTCTCATGATCTAAATTTATTTGATGATTTCTATCTTGACAAGAATTTGGAATTTGAACAAACTTATTTTCTTGAAAAATTGATAATATAAACTCTTGTACTAACTTTTTAAGATTTTCTATTTCATTATTTGAGCCTTGAATGTTTTCAAATCCCTGAATTATTTCAAAGTCAAAGATTTCCTTCCATATATCATGATCTTGAAGGTTTTCAATATTATCATTAATAGAAATATAACATAAAGTGTTAATTAATTCTATTAATAAATAAGAATTAATTGAAGAATTTATTAATTCTTTGAATTTATTCTTCATCTTTGGAAATTTCTCAACCAAGTCCAAATAATGCTCTTCAAAAAGTGAATAATATAGTATAACTCTATTAACACTCATTTCTTGTATTATCTCTTTAAAAACTTGTTTAACTGACCATTCATAAAATTCAGAAATCTTCTCTTCATCCAACTTATATTCAACATTATCCAATTTTAAGGAATAAAATAACTTGTCCCATTCTACCAAACTAATAATATAGTCACTTTCTTTGTTAGATTCATATAAGAATTCGCTCTTACTTTTAACTTGATTATCATTATCATCATTAAGTTTTAATGCAATTTTTAAATGTAACTTTAAAACAGGATTCTCTGACATGTACTCATTAATAATATTCCCAACAGTTTCTAATGGGCATTTTTGAGAATCACATTCTTGTAGAAATGCTACCCATTCTCCTCTTCTAGCTAATTCATGTAATAAAGTCAAAGATCTTGGTAATCCATGAATTCTACAGAAAGTTGCTACTAGATGCCAAATGGGAGTATGTGGAAGTAAATCAACATTTTCAACACTTTGATTGTCTTGATCTGAAACAGAATTGTTTTCTTCATTATTATTACCTCCTGTTATGATATCACCAGTTGCCCAAGCTGCTTCTTCAAGCATCTTTAATACTGAAAATAAGGAACTAGAGTACTTTTGGTTGTCTTGAAACTCTTTAAGAATATCTTGATCATTATAATCATCATTGTTTTCCAGATATGAGCTAATTTTAGGAGGTCCAAATTTAAGAAATAAATTCCAAATTTCATTAATCTTTCCAGAATTCTTTGAATCTATTTGAATATCCATTTCTTTTGTATCATAATTTACTTTAGATTTAATCTCTCCTTCATCTTTCTTATGAATTTGGTGAAGATATATACATCTTGCAACTCTTACATCAGTACATAAGAGTTCTGTTGGTAATTCTAACATAGAAATAAATATTACACTACTACAAACAACAGTATCTCTGGTAAAGTTTCGAATTGCTAATGTATATACTGATTCATAAATTTCAATCTTTTCTTCCATTGACAATTCTGGGAACTTCAAATCTTCTTTTTTAAATTGTTTATACTCCAAACCATTATGAAATTTTGCATGTCTCATACATAAAAGATTAAATGCAAAAAATGGTCTTCCCATTGATATATAATGTAATATAGGTAAGCTTAATTTATCTTCAGAAATTCCAAATGATTTTTCTGTTTCTTCTTCTTCTTTTTCTTCTTCTTCTATTACTTTTTTTAGGTTTTCAGAAAATATTTCAAAAAATTCATCAGTATTATTAGGGTTTTCTTTAAGTTTCTCTCTTAACTCTGGATACAGTTCCATCAATTTTATCAAAGAATCTGAGTTTTTATCTGTCATTTTTATTATCTGAGTAACATTAAATGATGGTGAAGAATCTGAATTCAATTCGTTATTATTATTTGTATTTATTTTATTAAAACAATCTCCTTGAATCTGATCAATGCATGCTTTTTCTTTTAAAAATGCTTCCCTGAACACTTTTAGTAAAGAGGGAAAGAATTTGCTAAGAAATTGGTAGAATTCTTGATTATATATCTCTTTTCTAGGTATATCCAATGAAAATAAAATTGAAAGAATATAATATGGGGTTATTTTGATCCTTTTATCTTTTCCTTTAAACTCTGATTGTTCGATATCTTTATCCTCATTTTCTTCTTTCGTTTCATTTTCTTCCTTTTCCTCCTTTTCCTCCTTTTCCTCTTTCTCCTCCTTTCCCTCATTTTCTTCCTCCTCTTTCTCCTCTCCCTCTTTCTTTTCCTCCCTTTTCTCCTCTTCTTTCTCATCAGGTCCAGACACGCTTTCATAGTAGTTATTAAAGTACCTTATTAAGACATTTAATATGAATCCTGGACTATCAAACTTTTTAAGATCAAATTGATCTATTTCTTCCTTCTTAACTTCAAACTCATTTTCAGTACAACCATTTAGGAGAGACAAATAAATATTCTCATCAATACTTGATTTAAGGGACTTGAAAGTCTGTTTTAGACAAAGTAAAATTATATCTTGCTTTCTATCTAGATAAACATATATAGTATTTAAATAATCAGTATAATCCACTTGACATTGTTGATTTTCTTCTTTATTATTGGTTTCTCTATAATTCTCAATTACTGACAAAAAAGTATGTAATGATTCTTTAGAAGTGAATTCATTGGATTTCATTAAGTAGTATCTAAAAAGATAAATTCCATAGTTACCATATCTGATGCATTTATCAAGAATATATTTAACATTATTATATCTATCAATCTCAATTTGATTGATCTTCTCTTGTAACAAATCAGCCTTTAAGTGATGTATTGGAACAATTCCAGATGAATCCAGAGAATTCAAAAACACTTCAACAATAAATCTCGGACTAGACTTAAAATTGAGACTAATTATTTCATTCAATAATTCATACTTGTAGGATTCTTCCACATTAAAATATTTGAACATTAGAAAAAGTGTATTATCCAAATAGTTCATTGAAGCTGGAATATTTTTCCATTCAAAATGAGAAAAAATAAATCCAAATACTGCAATGTAAATACTAGAAGTAATTGTCTTTGCAACTTGCAAATTAATTTCATAATCCAAGTTATTTGAAAGTTGTTTTGCAGTCTTCCTGATGATTAAATTCAAAAGAGAATATACTAAAGCTTCATTTCTCTTTGGAGGGGTTTGAAATCCTCTTAATAGTCGGTTCCAAACAAAGCAAACCTGAAGATGAGTTTTTTCAATGACTACTCTAATAGAAACATCAAATGACCATTCACTCAAAAATTTTAGTGAATGATTTAAATAACCAAAATTGCTGAAATTGTTGTTAATCATTTCTCTTCTTTGTCTTTGAAGCCTGAGCCATGTTAGATCACCTCTCTTAGAATTATGATCTCCAAAATTGGTAGTATTTAGCTGAATCTTCTCTAATGAGCTTGATATTGGGCTTGGGGATAATATAAATGATGAATTTCAAGATATATGCTCTCTTTGAGAAGATATAGAAAACTTTTCTTTTGAATCATTTTTGGATAATAATTGCCCTAGTTCATTTTCGTAATTGAGTAACTCCTCCTCAATTTCAAGCTCTTCATCTTCGTTCAAATCCAAACATTGTTTACAGCTTGAATTCTTAATAGACACCAGTCTGCCATTGCTAAGACGAATAAAATCATTTCATTCTTGCTCAGGAATACTAGAATCTACTGTATTCATAATTTTGCCAGAAAATCCATCAATATCACCTTCTGGACCTTGTAGAAATTCCTTCATGTATATAAAGGACTTTTTTCTCCATTTTCCAATATCACTCCTAATTGCAAATATCTATAATATAATAATGCCAATACCAAATTGTGACACTTTTGACTACCTTCCACCAACTTTGTGTCATTATTCACTAACTGAGTAAGTGTATTCTTATCAATTGATTTAACTTTTATATTAAACTTCATGGGTGGTTTAATCTCTTTTATTTTTACCATATGCATTGTTAAAAGAGCTGTTAACAAACTTAATTGAAATTTTAATGAAAAAAATTGTAAATTATATTGCTCTCTCGATTCAGGATTTTGAATTTGTTTCAATTTGTTTAATATATATTCAAAAGTTTTTAAAAGTTGCAAAATTCTTTCTAGTATCATTAA
>NW_666955.1:0-4453 GCF_000006425.1 Cryptosporidium hominis TU502
TGGTGGTATCACGCTTATATCAGCACTCTTTGCTGAAAATATATCAGGATATATATATCCGTTACCAAGAATATGATTAACATAAGTCTTTTTCTTTGATTTTGTTTGATTATTTGTACCATTAGGAGAGTTTTTTTCATTATTGCTATTAGTCATTGTTCTAGAAAAGTCTTCAAATTGAGATGTACCAACACTTACAGCTTCTAGAACTGCTTTTTTTGATCTATAATAGTAATTATGAGATCTACTAATTTCTGGAGTATCATATGCAATGTAATAGTTTGATAAATTACATATTTCAAAGAATGGTGCTTCAACAACAGAAAATATGACAAAATATGCAGAATCTCTTAAAGTGGTAGATCCTGATGCAGTATTTCCTAAAATAGCAGGAATAATTTGAATGGTAATCAATAAAGGATTTTTATTATCAGATTCATTCAAAGAAGATGATGGAGAGGAGACATTATTTGAAATAGAGTTTGTAATAGTAGCTTGTATAGAATTATTAGGAAGATTGTTGTTTGTTTGTGTTTGATGAATTGTATTAGAATGAGTTCCTGAGACTGTTTGAGGGATTCCAATTGTAGAATGATGATCATGTTGTTGCTTATGATGGGTTGGATATATATGTTGAGGATGGAGTACAATTTGAAACTTATTAAGTTGAGGTGTATATTCAAGCTTATGTCCAGAAAATAAAGAGAATTCTTTTGATGCTTGTAAAGGTTCAGAACTACCTTCTATAATAGGTTTACATATCCAAACATTTGGATCATTTCCATGATAAGGTCTTCTTTCATTAGGTCTTAATAATACACCATCGCAAGAAAGTGATGTTTTTGGAGGTAATTTAAGATCTTTTGAACTAAATCTATAATATTTTTTATTATTTTTATTAGATTTTCGAGATTTAGATTCATATTTTGCAGTATTAATATGTTTTTGATGACTTCTTTCTTGACCAGAAGGATCATTTCGAGTATGATCTTTATTTTGAGTAAAATTTTCATTTCCAAAAGTATTATTAAAATCTTTATCAATAAATCGATAGTTACTAGTATGATGATTCAAATGTTCATCACTTTCATCATGATTACTTTCTTCATCATAAGCTTCAATAGTATTTTTAAATAATACAATACTTGCATCCCTTAAATCAGATTCAAGATCTAATGGTTTAGAATGGTTAGTCCTTATAGTTTGATGCATTTCTTTTGAATTAGTAAATCTATGTATTACAATAGGAAATGGTAATTGTGATACAAATTCATATTTATTATAAAATGAGACGAGTGGACAATTAAGCTGTGAAAGGAGATCATTATTATGTGTAATAGCTCCAATTGAAACATTTTGCTTTTCTTGTTGGTTATTTTGTTTCTTAAATTCAGAAATTGGAGTTAAAGGTAATTTAATTGAATGACTGGTACCAATATAAGAAAAATCGTATTTGGAGGATATTTTAGAGATATAATTAATTAAAAGATTACCAGAAACCATTTTATTAAATTCACTCCAACCTGAAATACTTCCTTTTCTGATTCTGGTAGTAATTCTAAGATTTTTAGTCAAAAAATCCAAAGTAAATGATCCAATTTTCATATTCTTCAAATTTTCTAGTGAAGTAAAGAATCTATACATTGGAGGAAGAGGAACAATTTTATAATTGGTTGATAATAAGGTTTTAATTTCATTTTTATCCAAATCTGAATCAATTTCTTCTTCTTTTTGGCTACCTTTTTCCAGATCTTGTATTTCTGGATATTCTTGCTTCTTTTTTAATATAATACTTTTTCTTTCTTTTTTATTAATAATATTAACATTTGCTTTACTTATATTATTAGAATTATTTGTATTTGTTATATCATTAAAAAATAAGCAAATAATAGAATCTGTTGTATTTTCTACTCTTGATAAAGCAGAAAAAAGAATTCTTTTTGTTGAAGTTGAAATACTAATAGTAAAATTAGAAATTGCATCCGACAATTTTTCTCTTCCAGAATCTCCAATATTACCAAAGAATTTTTGTAATAATTGACTGTAAAAAGGATTCCAAGCATTATAAGGATTTCCAGAAATACGACGAAGATTTACATTCTGTGAAATTGTACTCCCAAATGGAAATGATATAGGAATATGTTCAGATCTATAAATAAATTCACTTATTTGAGCATTACGTGATTGAATATAATCTGTTGTTTCATGTGTATTTGTAAATAATGGATAACTGCAATATTCTAAAGGGCTACCATTCACATAAACTACCAAATTAATTTTTTGTCTACATATTGGAAGCTCTAACTCTTGTTGTGATTGAATAATGTAATCTACTGACTTTCCATTCAAAAATTGTATGAGTGCGGCAAATTCACGCCGGTACACGCGCCTTAATCGACTATAATTCGAGTCACTATTTTTATTAATAACATGTTTTTTCCAATCTCTATTAGAAGAATAAAATTGAGATTTCAATCCATTTGTAACTGAAGAAATACCTGCAGCAGTAACAGAATGTTTGGGGGCTGGATTTTCTAATAAAGCCAATGATCTTAATCTATTTTCTGTAAAATCTACCATATTTGGAATGTCAAATTCGATATCATCTAAAGTATTCCCCACAAGGGCGGGCAATTTGAGCCCGCTCGCCATTTTTAGTCGAATTTGAATAGGAAAAGGAAGAGAATTAGTAACTTTGAGAAGCGGAGTAAGTTTAATAGAATAAGAATAGCTGGTAACATATTTATCTGATGTTGGAATATCCATACATTCTACTTGGCAGTTAAAAGCCATTAGGGATTCAAATGTAAGTGAGGAAACTTCATTTGCAAGTTTGGCTTTAGTAACATTTCCCGGTTGGGTTGTCATAATTTCATGAATTAACATCTTTAATATAGTGAATGGGATTGAGTGAAGTCTAGATTGTATTCTTCGTATTGATTTCTCATCTAATGTGACTTTTTCTCTTCCTCCATCAATTTTACTAAATTCCACGTTTCTTTGTTTCTTTTCCATATTATATTTATTATTAATATATTTTTTTCTATTTACTAAAGAATTCGTTTCTTCTTCTTCATCCTTCTCTTTCACCTTCTCTTTCACCTCTTTTTCCTTTTCTTCATTAAATTGAATATTATGAATACGATGATTGTCATATTCATGATCAGAATTATCAGATTCTCCAAAAATCTCATGATCTTTTTTATAATTATTTTCTTTGTCAGAGTATTGACCATTTAATTCATCATTATCATCAATTAAATCTTTATGACTTAAAATAGGAACAATACTTGGTTCCATATCACTTAATAAAAACCAAGATAAAGGAATAGATCTTCTTGAATATGGAGGAACATCTATATATGGAAAATGTCTATTCGATGTATTATTTGTTATATCTTTTTTATCATCTCCATTTTTCAAGTTAAAATTCTTCTCAAATACTGAAACATTATTATTATTATTATTATGATTATTAATATTACCATGACCACCATCTCTAACTCTATACCTACTTCCATCCCCTCCTCTACCTCCACCATCAATTAAAGGAATGTCCTTCTCTTTATTATTTCTTTTTGAAGGCTCAGTAAAAATTGCTCCACATAAATGTCTGATTCCATGCCTCCAATTTGCTGTTACTCTAAAAACTGTATTTGTAGCATTTTCTATTTGTACACAAGTACCTAGTGTCCAAATCCATTCATTTGGAGAAGTACCAGATTCTGGTTCTAAAACTAGAAGAAATCCCAAAATACCAAGTCTATAAGCTCTTCTATATAAAGTATCATCTTTTAATTTTCCAATAGATGACCATGTTGATTGTGAAATTAAAAATCTATGAATCATCATTTCCACTCCTTCTGAAGTTATACCTAAAGCTGGAGTTGCTAATTCTAATTGTTCAGCAAGTTGTCTTAATTCTGATTCTGCTAGTCCTGTTGATCCATATAATAATTCAGATTTCTTGTCTTCTAACCATAAATGTTTTGTTCCTAATTTCTTCTTCCTTTTTGCTATACCTAATGTACATAATTCGTTTAATATATCATTCAAAATCACGCTTGAATTATTTTTCAATTTTTTCCCATTCTTTGATTTCTCAGAACTATCCAAATTTCTTTCTCCTTCTCTTTGTTCTTGCTTCTTTTCTTGTTCTTCTTTTTCCCTATCATTCTTTTCCTCAAGATTTATTATATAACTATTATTATTCTCATCTCCTAATTTCTTTGTAGATGATGTAATATTTAAAAACCCATTAAAATGTTGTTCGTGATCTTCCAAGTAATAGTTATTATGGTATTGATCTCTCAATCTTATTCTACTATAATCACTATTTCTACTAGCTTGTATTCTAGCTGCAGTCTTCTGACCTTTTCTATAAGTAAACTTCTCCACTGCCATGTAAACTGGAAGTTTAATAGAAACAGTACAATAATCTCCCGACGTTAAG
>NW_666970.1:0-4703 GCF_000006425.1 Cryptosporidium hominis TU502
TTTGTAGAAATGAAAGTGTGAATCCAAAGGTTTATTCTTAAACCAATAGAATCAGCTGTTAAGATAGCAGTTCTTAGATGGAATCTTTTTGAATCAAAAGTTTGATCATTAAAAGGAATATAATGGTCTCACCAAAGTAAGACTTTCATTTGAGAATTCAATAGCTTCTTTATGAATATCCAATAAATGATTATCTATAAGTCTACTTTTGTAGATCTTATCTGAATTGACCAATAAATGAATATAAAAATTCTCAAATATTAAACTAAATTCAACAAAATACTCATCTTTATTCTTAGGCTCTTCCATTAGATGATTTTCAACTCCTCCACATTTTTGACAAAAATCCGAGGATTCAAATAATACTGGCTGCTTATTAATAAGCTTTTCATTATCATTAGACTTTGAAGATTTGTAAGCTTCAAAAGGAGATTCTCTTTCCAATACAAAATCTGAACTCCATAAAATATTTCTATCTTCTTTATACTTGTTAAACATCTTCTTGTATAAATAAATTAAAGATTTTAACCTGATAATTTCATCATCAGTAAAGAAAAAATTACCATTGTTGAATTTTGAATTCATCATGATCACGTATTTATTAACTTTATATTCTTCATTAAAAGTAGGTTTCTCAAAACCTCGAGAATTACAATCTTTTCTATTCTCATTCTCCATTTTCTCCTTTAATACTTGATTATCTTCTTCTTTTTCATCAAAATTATTATTTCCTTCTTTTACTTTGATCTTAATTTCCAATTGAAAAATTGGATCTTGAGACATATTGAATTCGGTACCTATTTTATTAAAATTTTGTTTAATATGATCAGGATGAACAATTACATAAGGAAAAGAATTTTTCAAATTTTTTGAACGAATTTTAGAGGATGGTATAAGATGACCAGAAAATTTTGAAAAAATCACGCTTGGAGTAAAGAAATGTCTCCCTAAAAACTCTTTTCTGATCTGTTGGTACCCTAGATTCTGATCTTTAAGTAAAATATTATTAATGGATTGTATAAAAATTTCTCCCAAAGAAAGATTAATAATTGTTCTATGGTTATTATTTAAGTTATTTGTATATTTAAAACAAAGATTAAATAAACAAAATTGATAGAGAAGATATTCGGTATCGTATATTTGAATAGAAATTTCTCCAAGTTTAAAATTTGAATATTTTAAAGATCCTAAAAATCCTCCCTCTTTTTTATTTTCCTTATTGTTAATCTTCATCTATTTCTGATTAAAAGATTTAATATTTTCAAAAGTTCTTTTTAAATCAATAAGAGTAGATTTTTTTGGAAAGATCAAAAGTTCATATCCATTAATCAAAGTCATTATTGCAGGAAATATATTCATAGAGATTTTTGATAAGTTAAGATCCATCTGATTCTCAAATGAATAGAATGAAATATTCTTTAAATTAAAAAATTCAAGTGCCTGTTCTTTTTCTTTTCTAATAATATTTCTCAACTCTTTCTTATTATTTGGTTCATTTTTCATTGTTTGTTGAATTTTCAACATTAATGTCTCGTGATCATTATGATTTACTACTTGAATATTATTTGCTAACATGGATAGAATTAATCCCTCCATTTCAAGAGATAGATTCTTTGTAGATGTCCATATTTGAAATGATAAAGTTGAAATCCAAATTTGAATACCTGTAAATGAAACGTTTTCTTCAACAAAGTACTCATTTTGAAGTAAATATCTCAAGATCTCATTATATAAAAGACTTTCACTAATCTGATTAATTTCTTCTTCTTCATAATCATAACTTGCAAGATTTCCAAAGCTACTATTTAAAGTTAGTCCAGTAACTCCTCTAAATATTGATTGACTACTTTCCATAACTCTATATGTTTTTAATGATTGAAGAAAATCCTCAGGAGATGTTAAGATCTCAGAAATTATCCTAGTTACCTTTTTTTCAATATCTTCAATAACAACTTTATTATTATTTTCTTTGAAATCTGTATTATCATTTACTTTAAATGTAGTTAATTCAAAGTTATTATTTAAAGCATTGGATTTTTTTCTAAAATTTGGATTAATCTTACATCCAAGACATTTGTAAGTATTTAATGTATCGTGATTATGTTTATTCAAAGATAAGTGTCTGATAGAGTACCTAGAATTCGAATTGGTAGTATTTGGAAATCTGGAAGAGACTTTTAATTTGTTTAATTTTATTGAATATATCATATTTTCTTTAGATGAAATATTGATCATTTCCATCAAAGATCTTACCAATAGAATCTCTTCTTCTTTTTGAGATCTTGAAATAATTGAATTAATATTAGAAGTTACATAAGGTACCAGATTTCCAATCTTCCATATACTCTTTAAATCATATAAGTTAAATCCAGAGATTTCTAACGAATTTAAATTAAAATGAGGTAAATATTCATCATGAATTATATGATAATTAAAATTTGGACAAAAACCTGGAATTACTGTATTTTCTTGTCTCTTATTATCATTAAATACGGTACATGCAAAAAGCTGATGAATGTTTATACTTAAACCAATCTTTTCTTTCATCTTTTCTTTGTTTTGTTGACAATCATTTGTAATAATTTCATTGTATTCCAAATCAACTAATCTTAATTTATTCATATTTTCAATTTCCACAAAGGATTGGTTTGTAAAAGTATCAATAAGATCTTGAAATGCGTGATCTTTTACTTGATTTCTTTTAGACAACACTCTTTTATCACTTAGTCCAATTTCAAGAATTTTAATACTTGGGAGGAATGTGATTGGAAAGATCTTAATAGCATGTGATGGAATTTTCATCAAAGAATGATTGAAAAGATTATTCTTTTCTATTCCTGTAGCTCCGGATTTCTTAAATAGTCCACAAATCAAACCAAATTCATTTTCAAATGTTTCAAATCTTAAAATATTAATCAAAGTTTGTCTATGATAGAATGAGATCTTATCAGAAAGCATATTCATATCAAATTCTAAGATTAATCCAGAAATCTTACCAACTAAAGCCTCATTTGGTGATTTTGTGAATAATAATGGTCTCATCCAATCCGGTACCGGTATAATTTTTGAAGAAATAGATGATAAATCACTCATAATGATTGAAATTCTTGCTTTTGGAATAGTAACTTGTAATTTTCCTTCACTTGAAAACCATTTATTGAAAGTAGAGAATTTCATTGAATCAACTTGTTTGGGTTCTGGGATCCAAAATTTTTGATCTCGGATACCTTTTTTCCCGTCGTGATCATGATCACGATTCTTAGCACTATTCCCTAAAACTCTTTCTTCTATAAAATTATGAAGAATATCTGGATCAACTTTAGAATTCCTATTTAAAGCTCCCCAAAATCCACCTCCTTTTGACAAAAAACCTTCTTTTAAGAACTCATTTGCTGACATATTTAAAGCTATTACATCCCTAATAGAAATCTCCGTCTCAATTTCTGCAAGAAGATGTTTTGGAATATTTGATGGACCACCATTCATTTTAGAACCTTTATTATATGAAATGATTGATGATAAATATCTTTCAAGGTCTTTATGAGTTTTACGATTATTATAAATATATTGAGAAGCTTTCAAAAAAGATGACCATTGGTTAAAGTAATTAATAAAATTGTATAATACTGAAATGATATCCTCTGTACAATTAAGCTCAAAATTCTCATCAGGATAATCATCCACAGATGGAGGCCTTTCTAAATGCTTATCTGAGCTTGGAAGAAATATCAATTTGCTAGCTTTCCATTCCCTTGAAGAAATATACTTACTATACTGCTCCTCGTCCTTAAAGATAGTTTCAAACATAATATTAGAAGCATTTAAAGCTCGAATATCCCATCTTTTAAAAAGTATATGTAATTCTATACCTTGATCTTTAGTCATTTGAATACTAGAAGAAGGATCTTCTGGTAATTTAATGAACTTACTATTACCATTCTGAGTATGTTTAGGAAGTTCTGACTGTGAAAACTCCTTTGAGCCCACAGAAATCTCACTAAGTTCTCTAAATAACTCAAATTGAGATGAATCTTGTCTATTCAAATTACATAGAAAATTACTCATAAAGTTAATCTTTTGTCTTTCAGTCTTATTTGATGAGAAAAAGATTGGAAGTAGATTCTTTGTTATCTTAGAGAAGAAACCATTATTGTTACTATTAGAAGATGATGAATCATTAGTATTTGAGCTTGCATGACCAGTTTCATCATCATCTCCTCCTAAAGCTGTAGTTGTGTCTCCTTCAATATCTACCAATTTTGTAACTACATTCTTAGGTACCGAAGTTAGTAATAAATCATTAAATTTACGAAAAATAACTCTAAAACCATAAAAACGAATCCAAAGAAACTGAAGAAGATTTGATTTCTTTCCTTGCAATTCTTCTCTTGATAGTATCTTGGAATCATTTATTGAGCTAATATTAAATGTATCACAAATAATCTCAATTGCAAAAGGATTAGAACCCAAATGATCATCAATTAACATACAATGGATATTATGTAATTTGATATTCAAAGAATTAACAATACTGGTTTCTATTGATTGAGAGATCTGATTTGCTACTTTATTAGTTGACCATGGAGATACATACTTATACCATCTTAAAATCTTTTTTATTTTTGATTTAAGAAGTCTTTTACACCATTTTTTGGAATCCCATTCATCCAAGCTTGCTAGTCTAATTTGCAGATCTATATCCC
>NW_666972.1:0-4705 GCF_000006425.1 Cryptosporidium hominis TU502
GAGATCAATACAGTGAGTGATAAAAAGGTAAGAAGAAGATCTTCTGTTAAGCCAGAGTTATTACATAGTAACACAATGCCACATCTTTCATTGAATTCTGGTGATAATGTTAATGTAGAGAAAGATGGCGAAGGAAATTTTTCAAGCCAACTTAAAATAATTGCGAATCTATTAGAAAATAACGCAATAATTAATTGGCTTCCAGAAAGCTGGAGAGCTTACTGTTTATTCATTGGAGAAAATATGATGAATAAATCAAGTAAATTTAAATATTGGATTTTGGTTGCAATTATTCTGATAGGTCAAGTTCCACAATGGATTATTTTGCTATTTCCTTCTTTTATAGTAAACTTGATTGGATGTATGATATTTGGATATATTTATCCATTGATAATGAGTTTAAGAACAAGCAGTAATATTGGAATTAGCTATTATTCTCTAAACACCAAAATGGGTGAAAAGCTACAAACATGGATAATTTACTTGATTATCTTCAATGTTTTGAATGAGATATTCTCCATGAGTAGTATCCCATATGTTTGGAATAATTGCTTGGATACCTTTCAAAATCACATATATTATTTGATTATCCTTCTTCTTCAACTCACTTCCTCTATAATTCCAATTCTTACCAAGCAAGTCAAGTTTAAGAAAAAATAGATATTGTTATTTAATCACCAAGTTATTAGTTATCCATTTCTATATCGGTGATTCCTCTCTTTTGATCAAAGGAGGCGTCTGTAGGGTTTAGTATTATAGTATATATGTAGATAATTCGNCGGGGNCCTTTTTTTTTATTATNAATTNAATTACATTATTATATGTAATATAGAGAGATACTATTCAACTTACTTAATTTTTGGGATCTCGGATGAAAGCTCAACTCTTAATTCTCTGTATGATATATTTAAATCTTTCTCTAAAGAAGGGGATCTGCTTTTTGAGAGAAATATTCTCCAATTAATAGAATTGGACCAAATAAGTCCTAAACTTGGTTTTTGTTTGTTTCCAAATATATTACTCCCAGGTATGTGAAATTCATTAAGTTCTGTTGTAGTTTGGTTAGTTACAATCAGCCAGGAATCTTGGTCTACAGAAATTCTCTTGAATACATTTGAAAATTGTATCAGGCTTGTAGATGCTGAACTATTTTCTGAAAAAGAAACTTTTGAACGGTATAAGTTTGTAATCGAGTCAATGAAGATCGCATCAATTTTGTGATTTAAACAAATACCGGGTATAACTCTTTGTAGAAAAATATTCAAATCTTCCAATGTGTTAATTTTGTAGACCTTAACATAATTCATCAATTTATTATGCAAAATATTGAGAAGATCGTCTTCATTATTATCTAATTGTTCTTTTGAATTTGCTTTCAAATACTCAAATTCTAATTTTGATTTGAGAATTTCAGACAATCTTCCATTGGAAAATACTCCATTTTCTGTATATACTACACAAATAATCCCAATATCATTATTAAGCTCGCCCATAACTTTGGAAAAATCCAAATTCCTTAACAATACCGAGGTTATCAGAGTTAAACACCATTGAGTTTTTCCAGTCCCTGCCTCTCCCTATAAACGATTAAAATATTGTAAATTAACTAATAGGTTATTGGTAATAAAAGGCACACTCAGAAATCACTCACCGTTATCTCAAACAATATTCTTTTTGGAATCCCTCCATTAAAAGCTTTATCTACAACACTTGATCCCGTTGATAGCCTTGTATCATCCATTAGCATTTGTTCTGAGCTTGAGATGATTTCTTCTGCTCCTCTGGATCTCCACCATGTTAATTCAAAACCTCCCCCCTTCCCTGATTCCTTTTTCATTGAATTTGAATCTTAATATTTTTGTTGATACTTGTTTTCTGCATTTTACCAAAATAACAGCCAGCAATGCTTTCTTTCCTAAAAGTTAACTTTAATTGAGCGCAAGAATATGCCTGATACCTATGAAATTGAGGGGGCGGGGAGAATTAAATATTCATGCATTAATTGGACTTTAGGTAATTAAAATACAATGAATAACTTCAAAATTGTTTCAATTTGATATTCTCCCACTCTTAAACTTCTATTTGTATTAAGAATAATAAGTTAGCATAAAATTACTTTATTATTAATGTATATGAGAATATTTCGATGTTAGTTGTAATTTTAGCCATTTTCTTTATTTTGTTCATATAATTCCCTGATTATCTAATTCCTGAGTTATTTAAGAATTCTTGTAATTAAATGCATTAACATATATTTTAATATCCAGTAGCTCTCCAAGTATGAGGATTGGTCTGATAAACTTTTGCTTCTCCAACCAAATTCTTAAGCTGATTCCTAATGTCATCATGTGTGGCATGAACATCTCTTGTTAATAAAGAGTCAAAGATTCCATCAATAGTCATTTCTGGGTTACCTTCATTTGATGCTTGGTCTAATACAGAGGAAATGATTTCTCTTAACTTTAGAGGGTTACTTTGAACTCCAGCTCCTGAACTGAATTGATTAGACTTTGGTGCAATAGCTGAAACTACCCTGATTGGTGGTTTATTCATCGAGATATTCTGTTCATTACCAAAGTTGTTATTACTTCCATAATTATTAAAGTTACCTTCATTTTTGTTATTCGTATTATTGTTGCTATTACTTCCAAATTGTCCGCTTAAGTTAAACATTGAAGATACAATACTTTGATTTGAATCCTTTACAGAATCTCCTGCACCTCCGTAATTCATTGATCCTTGTTTGTTAATTATTACGTTAGAGTCAGAAAGTTGTACTTTTCCTGAATCATAAGTATTGCCATACATACTTCTTACTATATAGCTTGCAACATCAATATCGTGTAATGAAATCTCATCAGTACATACTAATGGGCGCACTACAAAAGCTCTTACTGATGGTTCCGAAACCATTAAAGTCAATTCCCCAAATATCTTTACAAAGCATCCCTCGTGTATAGAATTTACCAAATCCTGTTTGTACTTTGTCCCTGTATTATCTACTAGCCAGTCTATTAGGATTAATCCTGATCCATCATCTAAATAAAAACGTAGTCTTTGTGGATAATCATCATGCTCAACATTTCTAACAAATCCTACTAACTTGAACAAGTTAATATCTTTGTCAAAAAGTTGAAATCTGCTTAATGTTACAAAATTGCTATATGATCGAAGAATCATACCAACTTTTAATGGTGCTAATTTCTGTTCGTTTCCTACACTTTGTTTTCTTTCATTACCATTTTGCATGGAACTATCATTCCCATCAATCATAAACCCACCAGATTCATTCAAATCGTCCATTCCAAATCCTCCAAAAGGTTTATTATTTCCACCAAAATTCATTATGAAATTCTACACTTTTGTTAATATAATCTAACTTTGATAATAGAGTTTCTTGGCTTTTTGTTTTTATATTTAAGCTTCTTTCTTAAATATTACTTTTTCCACTATTCTTTCTTTTTTGGTCTTTAAACCCGTATATTGAATTAAAATTCCGACTATAAAGGTACCTAAATCTTAAAAAATTTACCGACCTTTACAATTCGCTATTTTCTTTCGTTTTCCCTCTTTATCTCCTTTAATATTACTATGCAAGCAATTTTCCGATTATGAGGGGTAAATTTTTAAATACACTTTTTGGCACCAATTTCCAATATTTATCATTTTAAAAATAAAATTGAAAGTAAAAAAGAGAGAAGAATTTATTATTCCACTTTATTAACACTCAAATTATCCAGTCCTCACTATTTTGTATATTGCTGAAAGAAATATCATTTTCCTCTTAATACTGCATTTACCCGCTACTCTTTTCATGTCAAATTTTTTGCAAACAATTTTTGTCAATCTGCATGCACAGTTGTCCACATTAACTTGTATTGAATAATCTTTTTATTTGATTAGATGAAACTTTGAATTATAATTTTTGTTTTTTTAATTATTTTTAAATTTAGATAACTAATAAATAAATATCCAAGTGTTAATTAATTTCTAATTATTTATTTTATTAAAAAACTACAAACAATTACTTTAACTTTTTTTTTTAATACAGACTAATTACATAATTATTTATATGCATGCAAATTTATATACTTGGAAAAATTTGCATTATTAGTGTTCATGCAATGTAAGTAATTAAGTACTGGAGTCATATTACATGTAAAACAATTGATGTGGTAGTATTAGAAAGGGGGCAAAATAAAGTATTTAAAAAAAACAAAATCGTGTATATGAGATACTGTCAAGTTAGTTGTTTAAATAAATATTTGAATATGTAAATTAGAATTATAAAATATTTGTGTAATTTTTTAATATATTTTATTAGTAATTATGTAATTGGCGGCACATTAATTGATAAAGGTCATTTCTTTACAATTGACGATATATCTGAAAAAAAAAATTAGGAATTAGAAATAGGGAGTTTTATTATTAACTAATAGGAAACAAATAAGACGTGGAATATAAAACATTATAGATTTTGGAAAATATGGGTGGTGGTGGAAAAAAGGTCATTTCAAAAAGAAAGGGGATAAGCCAGGGTCACCTGCGAGGGGAGAATGGAACTCTTCTGAGAAAAGGTTGAAGGGGCATGTACGGCAAACGACACTCGCGGGGGTGTAACTTGCGAGAACATTTATTAGCCGGAATGAAAGGGGAGTTTGGAAGGGCAGGAGTTTGATGATATTGACTCCAGCTCCTGGGAGAC
>NW_666980.1:0-4822 GCF_000006425.1 Cryptosporidium hominis TU502
GAAACTTTCTTTCAAGTTTAAAGAAAATATGTTCAACTTTGGATCTTAATGAAAATTATTTCTTAAATAATGAAAATTGTGATGAAAATATTCTGGCAGAAAATTTTGCCAATATTAATTTAAAGAATTGTATTACTGGCTATTTAAGTAAAATTTTTCAAGAAGTATTATCTCTTCTAGATAGAGATGATTTGGTTAGATTTATATCAAATATAGAAAATCTTATTATTGAATTAATTCAGAATAATGAATTGCAAAAACAAGAAAAATTACATGAAAATGTTCACAAATTGGTTATTATTTCAGAAAAAGATTGCAAAATGATGAAAGTTTACAATATCAAGGATGAAAATGTTGATAATAGTTTTTGTTTTCTTTCCTCTGAATTTGAATCATATCTAAATTCTTGTCAAAGCTCCAATTCAATAATAATCAAAGGTTGTAATAAACTACTTCGAAAAATTATCCACTGTTTATGTGACCATTACTGTATAATTAGTAGGTCAATATCGACAATTGGTAATAATAATAATAATAATAATAAAAGAAATCATGAAAAGACTATGATTTTATCTCTTCCAAAATCATCTAATATTATTACTCTTCCAAAAGCCAAAATAACCACTTTATTGAAAATAAATCAGCATTATTCAAAGAAGCAATTTAACTCCATATCAAATTGGTATTAGTCATAGTATTGATAATACTTACTACTACAGTTCGACTCTTTTGTATCTGTTAAATTAGGAAACAAAACTAGATTTGCTCAGTTAAAACTATAAATAATAAACATTAAATAGAAATTAAGAAAAATGAACAAAAATGAATAATTACAAATTTAATAATAATTAGATCTTCACTAGATTCAAATATGAAAGTTAAGATTCATTTAATCCAAATGTTTGGTAGTAGCACTAACTATCATTTGGATGATTGCTGAACCTATAACTACGAAAATAAAGAGTCCTAAAGCAAATGGACCAACGGGATATCCACTCTTCTTCTTAGAAGATGAAACATTTCCTCTCTTATCAATGTTTTTTTCATATAATTCACCCTTGAGTTTTGTAAATCTTGACTGTGCCTAAATAGCATGTAATTTATAGTTAGTCTTTCTTAATAATTAGAAATGTTAATACTTAGTATGCACTTGAATAGTTCTTATAATATAAAAGTGCATAATAGATTATTGAAAAAAAAACTTACCATTGTTAAGTCCTCACTTAATTGTAATTAATTTTATTTAAATATTAACTTGCAGTAAATAAAATGATAATTTTTTTTCTTAAAAAGAATGCAGTACAAGCTATTAACTAATTTATATTAATGAATATTAAATATTAGATATTTATATCTCTAACAATCAATAATAATATTATTAAAAAATAATATACCCTCTCTTTTATTATATATATCTTTTAATTATTATTAATTTATTATATTATTAATATCCTATTTCACAACTAAATATAAATAATAATTAACTAACCCCCCTCTCTCCCCCCTCAAACCAATTTATGTATTTATCATATCCCGCCTAAATTGCGAGATGTGGCGCCCGTTTGATATATTTTATTTGTTTGGTGATAGTTGATGTAGACGTGACTGTCTCGTCTTCAAAAATAAGTATATTAAAATGAATGAAATTAAATAATAAAATATGTAAAAATAATAAAGACAGTTAAATTTGTCAAATTGAAGACAAAGTAAAATTTGAAATAATTGTAAAATGAATGGTATTTGAAAAGTTAAATAGTATATTATAATAATATAAAATAGTATTATATAAATATATAATTTAGTAAATATATATTATATTTAATATATATTTATATTAAGTATAATATAAAAATTAATTGTTGAATAAATAGTACAATAATATATTTTTTTTATTAGGTTAATAATATTTTTCTCCCTTGACAAGATCAGCCTATTGAATTTTTTTAATTCAATTTTTTTTAAGACTTTATAATTAAAGGAAAAAAAAGAAACCTTGAAAAGACTAATTAACAATGGGTATGAAATACGTTGCAGCTTACTTACTTTGCGTTTCATCTGGAAAGGAACAACCAACAGCTTCTGATATCAAGAAGGTTTTGGAATCTGTAGGTATCGAATATGACCAATCTATCATTGATGTCTTGATCTCCAATATGAGTGGAAAACTCAGCCATGAGGTCATAGCCTCTGGTCTATCCAAGCTCCAATCTGTTCCAACTGGTGGTGTTGCAGTTTCTGGTGGTGCAGCAGCAACATCTGGTGGTGCAGCACAAGATTCTGCCCCAGCTGAAAAGAAGAAGGAAGAAGAGGAGGAAGAAGAAGGTGACCTAGGTTTCTCATTGTTTGACTAATCTGAATAATTAGTAGTGATAACTCATTACTGGTTTGGAAGGAGTATATAGAAAACTAAATTTTTCTTTATTACATCTCTACATGATTGGTTTAACCTATTTCTTTTTTTTTTTTTTTTAAGCCATCAAAGGTACTATTAAAAAAAATAGGACATCCTAGAATTTAGGTTACTAATTGTTCGTATAATAGAAATAAAATTTCTTTCTTTCATTATTTTTAACTTGTACTACTACTACTTAGATGTAACAATGAAGGTTTGAAAATACAAAAAAATAGAGATTTCTTAATTTTCAAAATAAGGTTAAACTCCTAGCTTGGAAAAGAATGTTTTAATACCTACTATATTGTGAAATCAGACATAAATAGAATTATGTCCTACTCATTGAATCTTATATTAATAGGTTTTATTTAGTTAAAGAGAGCTTTCTTGGCTGCTGCTGCTGCTGCTGCTGCTTCTTTCATAGCAACCTTTTTGCAGAATCTCTGATTCTTTAAGAATTTAGCATTCATACCGAATGTTGGTAACTTTCTGTAGCTCTTTGCCTTCTTTATTCCGTTTCTGTGAGCTTTACGGTTCTATTATTAAATAATAAAAGAGAAAAGTAAATTATCCAATTATATATAGTCAGATCAAGGATAACTTCTTCTCAATGTTACAAAATTTAATGATATACAAAGAAAAGCATGTTATCTCCAATCCAATAAATTATTACTTACCTGATTATGATTAGTATGGTTCTTTGATTTGGCCATCTTTGTTTTTAGAAAAAAAAAATTAAAGTTTGTGCCTTATATTAATTTAATTAAATATAATCCCGAGACTTTCCGCTGAATTCTTTTTTAAAAATATTAATTTTTTTTAAATAAATAAACATATAATATATTAACTAATTTATAAACTTTTTGTTTTATCAATTATATACTAAAATATTTTAGATCAAACTTTAACTAGTTAATAATAGAAGTGATAAAAATATAAATAATTATTAATAATATTAAAGGCCGTCTCGATATTTCCCGCCCATTGTATTTTTTATTATTAATTGTCTTAAAGAGAAAAAAAAATGAAAAAAAATTATATAACTAAAAAGAAATATTATGTTTCTCTTCTTATATTTGAAGATTCATTTTCTTTTATTTCTTCAAACTTCACTAAACTTAATATTATGAAATACATCCCACTAATATAAAACATTCTTTTTTTCTCAACTCTAATTTATTTCTTCATTATTCCCCTCAGTTTACTGTATATTTAAAAAGTATTTATTTGCTCATATTTATTAAGTATTATTTAAACTTTTTCATTACCTCGAACTTTCTCCTCTTTCTTTATTGCAACAATATTTGTGAAGCAGTATGGCGCCAAAAATAAATCATGTCAAAAATAAAGGTAAAATTGCATAGGGGGATAATTTTGACAGTTATGGCGGTAAATATTGCAAGTCAATTAACAACGAAGCTAAAAAAAGTAAAAAAGAGGACTTATTATTTTATGGATTTGAACAAGCATTAGACTAGGAATAGAATCAATTAATTGGTATAAATCTATTAAATAGATTTAAAATAATCTAAGAAGAAATAGATACAATATAATAACCAGATTAAAAATTTCAATAACAAGTCGATAGGTTAAAACATAAATATATTAAAATATTAAATATTACTATTATTATACAGAAATTATTTGAGTGATTGAATGAAATTATAAGTTAAGAAGTAGCTTTTTGAATCAATGATTGATATTCCTACATGGACTAAGAGGTAAAGTTAGAATTTATTGATATATTAATTATAAGTGAATTAATTATTATACTAATTAATTAATATAGATGGATTCAAATTAGTCAGTTAGATAATACAGAAATTGACCAAAAGAATGATGAAAGGCTTCTCAAAAGATTTAATAAGAATATAAAAAAAGGACTTAAAGAAATTGAAGGTTTTACAGGTTTTTTTCCAATTCAACAAAAAGTAATACCTTATATACTTGATGGAATTAATTGTGATGTGAATAATTACTATAGTAGTGATGTTTGTATTTCAGTTCCAACTGGAGAAGGAAAAACTTTATGTTATGTAATTCCTATAGCAAATTACTTATATAATAGAACATATCCAAATTTATCAGTATTAGTACTTGTACCTACTAGAGAATTAGCAAATCAAGTCAAAAATGTCTTCACAATCTTTACAAAAGTTAACAAAGGTAGATTTCCTATAAAGATTACTACATTAACAGGACAACAATCATTTTCTAATGAAATGCATCAATTAAGCACAATACAACCAGATGTTGTAATTTCAACTCCAGGAAGACTTTGTGAACATTATAATCAATTAGTAATATCACAAGATCAACAGGAAATACCTGAATTATTTAGAAATATTCACTTTATCATTGTAGATGAAGTTGATAGATTATTATCTCAACCTTATAATGACTGGCTATCTATTGTGAATAATATTTCAA
>NW_667024.1:0-5462 GCF_000006425.1 Cryptosporidium hominis TU502
TTACTTTTTTTAAATTAGAGTTTGAGGATATCCACCAATAAATAAGTGACATGGATAAAATTGAAAAGTAGTTCCAAAAAATAAATTCCACTTTCCAAGCCAATGGAAATACATTATGAGATCCAGCTCCTTGAAATTTCCCTCCTGTAATTTTCAAAATATTAAAACCAAAGATTTGAAACTCCCAAAATCTATCAATTTGGTCAGTACAATTTACTCTAAATAAACAAGTAAGGGCATTTGGACTGCTTATGCATAAATATAAAAGGAAAATATGACAACATATTACCCATAAAACTAAACGCTTATTTTTAGTAACTCTCTCTCTGAATTTACCTCCAAAGGAAAAAATGAGAGACAATGAAGAAAGTTGGAGTCCCATCCAAATGGAAGTTACGGAAGCTTCAAAATTATCTTGACGTTGAAACCATCTTTCAACTGGTATCTCTGCATTGTGATTAAGGGAAGGAATCATCCAAGGAGAGTTGAGTAGTCTTGTCATAACAATATAATAAAATGAGAAACACGTTCCCAATAAGCTTAGAAATGATATAATAGTTCGTTTACCAAGTAAAGCTCCTGTTGGCCTGTATGAGTTAATGTATTTCTTTGGTTTGCAGAGGATCATTAACCAAATAGAAGGAAATACTAGAAATACGTCAATAAATACATAGATCATTACAGGAAGGTTAGCTTGAGCAATAGCAAATAAAACATTCTTGTAAAATGAATAAAATACACCTTGAGAGGAAAGAAACATAAAAAGAGAAATTGTAGTGACCATTGCAGCTCTACCTTCTCGAATTAGGTCAAGAACTCTCATAATATTGTCAGCCTCAATAGAGAAGGAAGAAAATGCCAATGTCATTGGAGAGTTTTCTGTGTTAATACTGAAATTGTCATGATTTTGAATGGATTCTTCTTGAATAGAATTATTATTATTTATAAAGTTGTTAAAATAATACGAGTTCTCATGGACTGAAATACTAACATCTGCCATTTTGAATGCAGGTAAATCATTAACTCCGTCTCCAATCATTCCTGTCACAATATTTCTCTTTTTGAATTCTGAAATAACGATTCTTTTGTGTTCAGGATTTGACCTTGCAAAAATCTTGATTCTATCAAAGACTAGGTCAAACAAAGAATGAGAAGAAAGCTCTTCAGAAGAAAATTTCTCAAGTCTACAATATGTCTTTAAAAAACTAAAGTTTGATAAAGGACCCATCATATTTCCCATTTCAAAATTAGAAGGTCTAAAGTACTTTTTAGATCTTAATAACATTAGAGCTCGTGATGTAACAACTAAAGAGTTATATTCAGTGGACTCATAGATTTTGTTCGGAGAGATCACCATGTTATTTCCAGCAATAGCATCATACCAAACGATTGTTTCCTTTCCAGTTATGTCAATAATAGTATCTGCAATTGCAACAGGATTCTTATTAGAGATTATTCCTGCTTTTCGAGCAACAGAGAGTGCTGTGAATGCTGAGTCACCTGTTAAGATGACTGGCCTAATTCCTGACATTTTGATAGAATCAATAAATTCTCTAGTTTTTGGTCTAAGATCATTTTGCAGAAGAAGATAACTTATGATTGTTAGATCAGATTCAAGTGTATTTCTGGAAACATTAGATCTTGGCTTATTTAGAAGTGCATCAATCAAAACTTTGTCTTTAATTTCTCTATAAGACATTGCCATAACATAGTATCCCAATTTACTGTAACCGTCAACAATATTATGTTCATTCATATGATTTAAAGGTTTTTGAACATTGTTGGATCTTGAGTGATTGTATTTATTTAAGAGGTCGCTGTCCATTTCACCAGAGGAGTTAAGGACTTCAAAAGCATCAACAAGCTCCTGTTCATCCTCTGTTTCTAAACTATTTGAAGTATTGAGATATTTATGTTTCTCGGTAAGGATTTCCTCTTTATTTGGAGAGAATTTAGTCAAAACATCAAAGGATCCCTTACAGAAAATGTAATATCTGTCAAATATTCGGTGGTGAACTACCACAGACATACAAGGATTATTCCAATCGAACTCATTAATTCTCAAAACTTCGATTGGGTATTCATAAATATTATCAACTGAACCTGAGTCTTCATTATTTGCTCCAGTGAGTGAAATGAACTTTCTCTCATTGCATATTTTAATTTTGGCATTAGTTGAAGTGAATAATGCCTTGTCTATATCGTTACCTATTAGAATAGTTCCATTGTTGGTAATTTGTGGAACAATATTGTGACAACAACAAAGTCCTATGTAAATAAGGTCGTCTGGAGAAAAAGAATCGGAACTAATAATTGGAGGAAGGAACTTGGGTTCAGAGCTAATTGGGTTTACAAGAATTCCAGTAGATTTATTAATTAGAGGATCTTCTTCTTCATATGATACGGTGGATGTTTCCCAGACGAGCTCGTAATGAACGTAAATATTAAGTGAATTTCTATTATGATCAATATATTGAACACTTTTGGATTCTTTATTTTTTTGAAGTTCAAGATTGATATTTGGATTGCTATTCTCTAAAAGATGAGCAATATTATTCGGGTATCCAAAGCTATTATTTTTTATAGCATTTGCTGCACCAATAAAGACCATTTTGTTTGTAGTAAGAGTACCTGTTTTATCTAGACATAAAACTTTAAGTTTCCCAGCTAAAGGAATATCCATTGGAAAAGTGGAAGACAATGAAAACAGATTTACAAGCCTTTCTACACTTTTATTAAGGGAAAACTGAATACATGAAGGTGCCCAGAGAGGTAACAGCTGGATAAAGGTTCCAACAGCAAAGAAGAATGATCCAGTACTCCAACCAAGTAAATGGTTCTGGTATAAAATTGCAGCAAATGCAGATGAAAGCATAATAATCCATAGTGCTTTAAGATTTCTGATATACTTTACGTTTGAGACAGAGTATTGGCTTATATTAGAGAATGAGTGAACAGTCTTGTAAAGCAATTGACCATAAGAAGAGTATATTCCAGTTCTGAATGCAATTCCTATTGCTATTTTTGAGTAGTCACCATATGAAAATGAGCTTATAATTTTAGTACCCATAAAAATGGGCTTTTGTATGATTTTATCTTCATGTAAAACCTTAGAATCATGAGAAATAGGGTTACATTCATCTTTTGAGTTAATTTCCAATTTATCCAAGTTGATAGAATCCAAAGTAGAACATGTTCGATTTTTCAGTTCGTAGTTTGTCATGCTCGAGGATTTATTACCTGGTTGAGTACTGGTAATATTAGAAAATGAGTTTCTATCGATCTGTACTTTTAATATAGGGTTTGACTCACCAGTGATAAAAGATTCATTGACTACAACACATCCTGAAACCACATAAATGTCACAAGGAGCAGTTAAGTCTTGCGACAAAAATATTAAATCGCCAGGAACAAGATCGTGGGAGGGTATTCTGACCTTTTTTCCGTTTCTCAAGACTGAGATGGGACGTCCAATGTAATTTTCAAGTGCCTTTTTAATGTTTTCTTGGTTAGATATAATCACTTTAAGAGTTTTAAAAGTAGTAAAAATAATCATTATAGCCCAAAGAATTGCCCAGATATAGAATCTCAAAAAAATTCCTTGCCAAAGAGAACCTAATCTGAGAATATTAATAGGGTGGAGTAGTTCCTTAGCAAATGCTTGAAATATTCCTGGAATTTCAAGATCTATAGTATTTTTCCCAATAATATTTGACAATCTACTAATTTCTTCAGAACTTAGACCATTATTAAGGAGCCCTTCTTTCCCTACAAGTTCATTCAGATTACTTTGATCACAACAAACAAAACCTGATTCAGATTCTAAAAATGTATATGTAACTTGGTTATGGCAGACGAATCTAGTCTTATCTGCTCTCTTTTGGACTTTTAACAGAGGTAGAATTAAATCATTAGATTCAAGTTGAACACTCGAAGCTTCTCTCTGCAAGGCTTTATTGAGAGTGCTTCTGAGAGTTTGAGTAAAACCATGTCTCTTTTTAGATTTTACATAAGCACACTTGTCCAAAGTCTCTCTTAAATAAAAAAATGTCTCAAAGAAAGGTTCCAAAAAGTAAAGTATCAGGCACATCGACAATCCTGACATATAGAATATAATATATGTTTTTGCTCTAGTGGTCCAATAAGGCTGGACTTCGAATGAAGTTGCACAAACAACATTCCAAACTACAATGCACAAAAAGATTTGTGACAGTAAAATTAAGACAGAGTAGATATATTTCAGTGAAATTCCAATAATGCTGTCTCTAAATCCAATCAGAGCTTCTTTTTCTGATGTAGATGAGGGAATCTCAGCCTCTACCTTAAGATGAAGGTAATGCCTATAGAGACCCCATAATACCAAAGATAAAAAGTATAGAATTATAAACTTTAAGTAGCCATATGCAAATTCCAAACTAATAATTGTATGAGATGGATCACACCAGCTCATATTAATTTTTTTTTATTTTGCTCTTTATATATTTTCGGGAGTTAAATACGCTGTAAGGAGAAAACACGTAAAGTCGATTAGAAACAAAAAACTGATAAAAGCTCTTCCAAATTGAGCAAAGATTCAGCAGAATCTCTTTCAGTCTTGTTCTTGTTCAGAAAAATACATATATTAGTTCTTTTTTACCCTCGGTACCTCTTAACAGTAATAATATTACAAGTGCAACAATGGCGCCACCTAGTTGGGCGCCAACAATCAAATGAGTGCATAGTAGGTTTTTAAATGACATTGGTGCATATAATGCATGAAATAGAAGATTGGGTGTGTAAATTAAGATAAGGGATAAATAAAAGATATTTAATTAATAGAGGGGTTAAAGAATTTATTAGGAATATATGAAGGTGGTATTTTTTGTTTGATAATAAAATGGAGAAGTTAAAGTTAGTAGTACCAATAAGAAGACAAGAGAATTCTGCATTTAAGCATATACATAATTATGATCCAGAAAAAGTAGAAAAAATTAAGGTTAAAGATGATGTAAATCGACTTAGTTGTGTGAAGGAGCTGGCTAATATTGGTAATGATTTAAATGACTTAGTTAAAAAGATTAAAATTAGAAGGTATATTGGTTTGATATACCAAATCACTATTTTGAAGATCCACTTATCCAGACTTTTAGGCAAAGTGAGAAATAAAAAAAAGGTTAGAATTTTGAATTTCCATATGGTACAGCGCCATTCACATAAGAAGACTGATATTCATTTTGGCTCAGCTCAAAATCAAAATTCTCCACCAAAGTCTCCAAATAGAATGGACTTGAAAATGCTTCCAAGAAAACCGAATAACCAATATTTTCACGAAGGGGGAGTATAATATCTAGACATACTCCCCCAAATGAAAATTCTATGAGCTCTTTTCTCGGAAATATTAGAAAAGAGAAAGAAAAAGCTACTAATAAGGTTGAATCAATGATGCCAACTTCTATTATCAAATTGAAAGATGTTGATGAATC
>NW_667043.1:0-5884 GCF_000006425.1 Cryptosporidium hominis TU502
CAGGACTTTTTGGTAATTTGAGTGGATCAGGAACAGGAACAACAGGATTTGGAAATAATTCAGGAGGTTTATTTGGGAATTTAGGAAATTCTGGAAATAATACAAATAATGTAACAAATACAGGATTTACTTTTGGATCTAATACAACAGGAACAGGAGTAGGAACAGGAACAGGAACAACAAATACTTTAGAAGGAGGAGGATTGTTTGGATTTGGATCCAATTCATCTCAACAAAATCCTATTGGTGGAATTGGTGGAAGTTCTACTGGTGGTATTGGTAGTAATAACAACAATACTGGTTTGGGATTATTTGGTTCTACTAGTAGTAATATTGGTAATACTAATAATAATTTAAATACTTCTTCTCCATTTGGTAGTAATATTAATAATTCTATCTCATCTTCAACAGGAATTGGAAATACCAATTCTAATTCTCTTTTTGGAGGTAATTCAACTCTTACATCTTCATCTAGTGGAGGTTTGGGACTTTTTGGATCACAAAATCAAAACAACTCAAATTCTAATAGTACAATTGGAATTGGATCATCATTATCATCAGGAGGTTTATTTGGATCAGGAACTTCATCTTTAGGAGTACCATCATCATCAACAGCAGCAGCAACAACAACAACAACAAATGTTAATAATAATAATGGTATTAATACAAATTCTCAATCCACTAACAATCTTTTTGGAATTTCTGGAAGTAATTCTGGATTAAATACTACTTCTTCTGGTACCTCCTCTTTATTTGGTTCATCTGGAACTGGAGGATTGACAGGAACAACAAGTACTTTAGGAGGAGGAGGATTATTTGGAAGTTCATCTAATGCTACTGGTAATAATACAAGCTTTTCATTTGGTTCAACAAATTCTTCAACTTCAAATCCATCCAATAACTCAGGACTTGGATTAGGTTTGGGACTTGGATCTGGATCTTCAGGACTTAGTTCTTCAGGACTTGGATCTACAAACAGTACAGCTAGTATTTTTGGAGGATCAGGATTAACTGGTGCAACAGGATTAACTGGAACAACAGGATTAACTGGAACAACAGGAATAACTGGAACAACAGGAATAACTGGAACAACAGGACTAACTGGAACAACAGGAATAACTGGAACAACAGGACTAACTGGAACAACAGGAGCATCCAGTTCCTTATTTAGTTTTGGTTCCACTATGGCATCTTCTAATCCATCTTTATCTTCAACTACTGGTTCTGAGTCTATTTTAGGTAACAGCAATACATTGAGTGGAGGATCTTCATTATTTGGAACTTCATCATCTTCTCTAGCAAGTACTAATTTAACTAGTGGTGTTACTACTTCTTTAACTTCTTTATCAACATCTCCTTCATTAGCTAATGCTAATACTAATAGTAATTTGTTTGGTAATTTCTCCACTTCTGCTTCCACTTCATCTTCATTATTTGGAGCAACAACAACACCAGCATCAACATCAACAACACCGGCAACAACAGTACCAGCAACAACAACAACAAGTTCATTATTTGGTACAAGTTCAGCAACTGCTCCAAGTACAAGTACTAATAATTTTTCCACTTCTCCAACATTATCTTCTTCTACATCATCATCAGCAATTACTGGAGGTCTATTAGGGAATACTAATTTATCAACTTCAACAACAACAAGTTTGTTTGGATCATCTTCTAAGCCTGAAAATAATAATACAAGTCTCTCATTATTAGGAGGAACTACATTATCATCATCATCTACTACACCAAATCTATCAATTTCTAATTCATCTACATCTCCATCTCCATCTCCATCTCCAAGTCTTGAAACAACAATATCTCATCAACATGAAAGAGTTGAGGATGTAATAAAATCTTGGGAAAGTAGACTTGCAAAACAAGTTAAACTATTTAATAAAGCATCATCAGATGTACTAGAAGTAGATAAAGCAATTATTACATATACTACAAAACTTTATTCCATTAGAGCAGATCAACAAGAAATTAGGATGAGACAAGAAAATATGGATAATAGAATTGATCAAATTGCTCAACAACAAAATAGTCTCTCTAATACTTTAAAGATTATTGAAGAATCCTTTTCAAAAAAACTGGAAGGATCATCATCTATTAATTCTTTTTCTAATAATAATAATAACAACAACAATAGTAATAACAATAATAATAATAATAATAGTAATAACATTAATAATAGTAATACAAATAATATGCCAAGAATTGGAACAACTGGAGGAAGCTTTTCTGGTAGTCATGATAAACCTAATCAAAACATGAGAATCTCAGCTGCAAGGGCTAATGCTTTAAGTTCTGAACTTCAAGATATTGAATCTCAAGTTGAAACTTTAATGTCTCAACTTAATAACTTACATGAAAGAATTTATCCTTCACCACTTAATGAAATTGTTAAGATCCTTAATATGCACCAACTCACTCTTCAATCCATTGAAAGTGAAGCTCAAAGACTTAAAGAAAAGATCACAATTGCTGAAGACTGTTTAGTAAGGAGGTAATTAATATTAACATATTATTCTTCAATAATATAAAATTTTATTATTAATATCTGTAATATTAAGTAATAGTAATAATAAAACTCTTAACTTTCTCTTTCTTCTTTTCCATGAAATATTTGGGCTTTGTTTTTCATTTTTGCCAGTAATTTGGAATTTTCTCGTTACCTTTTTCTCTTTCTCTTCTTTTTCTTTTCATTTTTTCCAATAATATCTTCTCTAATCCTCAAAAACTTCTTTTGTTCTTTTTCTTCTTATTCTTTTTACTATTATTGCTATTCTTTTTCTTTAATGCTACTTTTTGATCTCCTCCTTTATTATTATTTGTATTATTATTATTATTATTATTACTTTTACTACTATTCTTCATAGAATAATTGACTCGCTTCTTTTTTACCCACTTTCTTATTGGAGAGGAATTATATGAATTTGAAGAAAATTGCGATAAATCCTGAGATAATAAAGATGATAGAGAAGAATAAGAAGAAGATTGTGATGATTGTGAGAAGGAAGAGGAGGAGGAGGAAGAAGAAGAAGATGATGATGATGATGTTGACGATAATGAACCAAGTTTTACTGCTTGTTGATCTCCTTGGTTCAAATTTCCAGAAACTTCTGCTTCTTTTGCCACCATTGTGATTGCTGATTGTGTCATCACATCTCCTTGATTTGAAGATGATGAGGATGAGGATGATGATGACGATGAGGAAGAAGAAGATGATGATAATGAAAAAACATTGGCTTCTTGTATGTTAAAATGACCATCTTCTTGAGTAATGTCAATAATATTATCACTTCCTGTAGCCAAAACTGTAGATGTGGTCATCCCTTTACCATTATTAACACTATAATTATTATTAAAATCATCCATTCTGAGATTCTTCCTTTTACGACCCCTTTTACCTTTATGTTTACGCTCCAAACAATATAAACAGTGAAATGGTTCATTCTCACTTGGAATATTATCCTTATGTAATCCCAAACAATACCAGTGATACCAATTATTACATAAATCACAATATATCCAATCCAAACAAACTTGTTGCCAATCTCTCTTGTAAATCTTATCGCATGCTGGACATGTATTCTGAATACTATTATTATTTGAAGTTTCCAAAACGCCAATATCATCACTTATTACCATTTCATTAGTCCCCTCTAAAGACAATTCAACCGCACCTTTAGTTGTTATTACATCAGTTTCTACATTTATAACCTTTGTAATATTGGTTTCTGTAAATGATTCAGTTTCTGAAGACGAAGTTATTCCCATTTTAGAAGTTTTTCCTGCTGAAGAAGTATTAGAAGTTTTAGCATTAGCACTAACAGTAACATTAGCATTAGTATTGGCATTAGCATTAGCAGTTGAAGTAGAAGAAGAAACAGTAACTCCAGTAGTTCCGATAGTAGTTTTCACCGCTGTAGTTGTTGTAAAAGTTGACATTCCTTTACTAGTACCAGTTCTTGAAACACTTGGTGGAATTCCCATCCCTTCTACAAAACCAAAAGATGATTGGAGATTTTTTTGAATATTAAAAGCTGCATTTCTCCTTCTTTGTGTTTTTGAAAAGTTTATAATTTTTTGCTTTGGAATTCCAATTCCATAAACAAATCTTGAAACAACCTCATAAACAAGTATCTGTATAAGATCTTCCCATTTATTAATATAAGAAATATCGTGATCTGATGTAGTAGCAGAAGAAGATGAAGATGAAGATGAAGATGATGAAGATGATGATGATGATGATGATGATGATGATGGAGAAGAGGATGATGAAGTTGCTATTGTTGTTGTTGTTGAAGAAGAAGAAGATTGCGTTTGTTGATTAAACTCAATCTTAATAGAAAATAAAGGATTTCTTGAGTCTATTATTGCATTATTGCCTTTCATTTGAAATCCATTCGAATTATTATCAATATTATTATTACTATCGATTTCTTTGAAAATTTTATCCAAAAGTTGACTTACTTTTTTGATCAATTGATAAAACCAAACCCATAATAACTTAATAAACTCATCTTTAAATTTGTTTCCAAATTCTGATTTAGTGCATAACTCACATTAATACTTCTATTAATATCCAATCCTTGCCCTTCTTTATCAAGTACTTCATTATTATTCCTAATTATATTACTATATAAAGTTCTAAGCTGTGTCAAATCTTGTGAACTTGAAGAAATTGATCCCATTGTTGATATCAAACTTGAACCATAATTACTTGAATTATTATTACTATTGTTATTATTATTATCAATATTGTTATTATCATTAATATTACTATTCTGATTGCTACTATTTCCTCCGGATTTGTTAATACCTGAATTTATTATAATTGAATTATTATTATTATTACACTGATTATGACTTATACACCATGCCCTTCTATATACTCCGCCACCACCACTACTACTATTAATACCAACACCACCACCTATTAAAAAACCAGAAGAATTCATATTCATTGATGACCCACCACTATTTAATAAACTGTAATAATGATCATTCTGTTTTGATTTGACTCTACTAGAATCAAATTTACATCCGATAGATTTCCCACAAGATACATGAAAATATGTATCACAAGTACTTAATGCACAACCTATTGTTGCTCCATTTGAAAATCCACAATATTTGCATATATTACCAAAATGCTTCTTATCAATTAATATAACATTATTCAAACTAAATACTTGAACTCTTGCCATTATAAGCCATTCCAAACAAATTGGATGTATCCATATATCACAAGTTAACCTTAATTGATCATCTAATGGAATACTTCCATCAACCAAAAGCGTCTTTCTTGTCTTTATTCCAGAAAAATCTATCTGATATCCTTTTCTTAAAGGTAATAAAATACCATCAAATCTTGTACATAAACAACAACAACTATCTATTATCACATTCTCAAAATTCTTTTGCTCAAAATCTATACATCTTTGGCATTTCATTGTAATTAATGCAAGACACTGAAAATTATTCTCATCCACCAAATTTGAATTCATACCATCATTTATTAATGAATTATTATTATTATTATTACTGCCATAAACCAAACCATATTGATACATATTGTTACATATTGAACATATTATGACATTACATATTTGACATTTTAATAAATATGGTATTTTTGAATGTCCTATTCCAACCCCTCCTGTTGTTATTTGATTTATATCACCATAACAGTTCTCCATATTATTACCTTGAATAAATGATGATGATGAAAGTAATTGCTCTCTACTTTTTTTTGCTGAATTGTTTAACAAGATTTGATATCCACATAGTTGACAACAATAATTCCAATTTTGGCTAATTATTGAAGAACAAGAATTAATCGATTTTAATTGAGCTTCATTTGAATGCAATTTTTCAA
>NW_667057.1:0-6101 GCF_000006425.1 Cryptosporidium hominis TU502
AATCAAGAAACCAAATTTTAGCGCATCGAGCTAAACCAACTGAGAGCTGAATATACTTTTACATACTAATTTATTAATGATTGGAAGATGATTCAAGTTGTTGGCATTAGTATCGTTGATAGAAGTAACCAACCTTTATTCTTTAGAACATTGGAAAATGAATCACTAGATTCACTTCATTTTGCAGTTTATTCTGCATTGGATATCATTGAAAGAAAGGCCAGCGGTGATGCAATGGAAGGATCTTTGGACCCGTATTTGGGTTATTTAGGACCTGCAATTAGTTTAAGTTATGAATATGAAATTTATGGCTTCCTAAGTTTCTCTCACGTGAAAATTATTGTAGTACTACAAGATCATCCTGAAAACGAAATCGAACTTAGAAATTTCTTCCACAATGTATATAAAGCTTACGTGGATTCTATATGTAATCCTTTTTTATTAAGAACAATAGAAACCCCTAAATTGATTGGAAAGATTGATAGGTTAATTTCGAATGCTCGGGAAGTTAATATTCATATAGACAAGAGTCAATCATGAATAAAGTGAACATATTTTCTTATAGAAATGATAAAATTGAAGATTTATAAAAAAATGTACATTGTAGAAATATACACCTTTTTTTCTTTCAAATGATCCTGCAGTTTTTGTGGGATTTATTATAAGTTTTAGCTTGCTAATTTATAATTTTATAGATAGATAAAAATATATTTTGTTTATAATGAATCATTAAATGTTTCTAATAAAGCAAATTACTTGGAAGAGACAGTTGGCGCCCATGCAATTAAAATTATTATAATGCAAATGTAAAAAGTTGAGTTAATATGTTTTCAAGAGCGGTAAAAAGATAAAGTATTACAGAAAACAATTCTATAAACACTTTGGTGATAGAAAAGGTACTGATAAGACCTAAATTGAATTATATACATTTAATTAACTATTCTTTGATCTAATTGCGGTATTTACTAGTTAACTTTTTTAATACAAGTAATATTTAACTCAATTTCGAGTCCCCACAAATTTGGCGCCAAAAAAATCAAATATTAATATATTTATTTAAATGTTTTAGTAGAAGGTAAAAGGCAACGTTAGAAATAAAAAGGGAGAAGTAAAGGGTGAAAATTGCCATAATATATTTCAACCTTCTATCCTTAAGTATAATTTTAGATAAGGAAGGTATTGTTGGAGTTTTGTAAGTTAGGAAGGGGCAAATATGGAAATTTTAAATGAAGTTGATATGAGCGTAGTAACAACTACTGCATCGAATTCTGAGTTTGTCGATTATTCAGCTTCAAATAATGCAAAGACATCTAGAGGTGAAGATAACGATTTGAGTAATTATTTGGAATCAAATAAAGAAAATTTGATATTAGATGAAACAAATATTAATGATTCTGACAATTTGTTATTTGAAAAGGATTTTCTGAGTGATAATAACAGGGAGAGCTTTTCTGAATATAATGGAAGTGATACAGAAATGGAAGGTTGTGAAGAGTTAGTTATGATGGTTCCAGATTTGGATTCTACACTTAAGTTTAAACATGATACTGAAAGATTCTTTATGACGTTATCAATTGCAGAGGCTGAATTAGATCTAGCAAAATCAGCCTCTAGAACATCAAAACTTGCTATGGGAGATGATTTTGATATTAGTAGCCGAGGTGGAACAAATTGTTTAAAAGAAATTAGAAACTATGTAGAAGAGTTGTTGGATACTGTCAACGATGTCAGGGACTCTAATTTTGGAATTCAACGTATTGTTGAGGAATGTAATGAGATTTTACAGCAAAGTGTTTCTCAAAGTAATCTTTCTCAGATCGATACTATGGATATGAACACTATCACTGATCAGAATTTAGTTTCTATTGAAAGACTAAAACTTCTTTGTGAAGCAGTTTCTGAAGAAAATTCAAGATTAAAAAAAGAAATTGATATCTTAAATAATGAAAATGAGTTTTTGATTCATAGAGTAGACCATGAAGAGGAGTCTAGCTTACAAGAAGAGAAAAGGCCTTATAATTATTTTAGGAATAATCCTATCATGAGATTATTCTTTTTTATATTTATTTTAGCAATGTTTAGTCCTGCAAATATTTCAAATGGTTTGCAGAAAGCCCAGGTATTCGAACAGCAATCTGGTTTTTCTGAAATTGCTTCAGAATTCCTTGATAGGGACTACAAATTTTCAAAAATCAATACTTTGCAACTACTCGAGAAATCTCTTAAAGGACTCAAATTTGAGGATACTTCCTCACAAGGCCATCCAGATACTATTTCTATATGTTCCATTCTGTCTGAGTTGGATGTTTTAGAAAAATGTTTTACAAGAATCAGACTTTCTTAGAGCATGCAACATCATCATATAAATATATATATATACGTGCACAGTATATACTATATTTATTATTTCTATATGTTAGAAATTATCTTAAAAAAAAAAAATTATTTTATATTTTCTCCCTTCCCACTTAATATATATATATATTTCTTCTTATTTTTTTCTCCTTCAGTCATGAACAGTATAATTAATATAATCATGAAAAAAGAAAAATTACACACATTTCATAAGTATTTCATTAAGAGAATCAGCTTAATAGTCAGCTGTGCGCGCCTAATTATTCGATTACATGCAAATTAAAATGCAAATTTTTCTCCCATTATTTTTTTTTTCATGCAATGAATTTACTGATGTGTTTTCATTTTAAGATAACAACAAAATAATTATTTGATTTCCCGCTCATCTCGAACAATTTTATTAGGCGGGCCATTTACGAATTTTAATAATAACAATAGAAATAAGGCTCGAAGATGATTATTAAGTCAAATATAAATAATGAAATGATATTTAAATGGTTAGGTTTTTTGTAATGATATTAGTAGAAATAATAAAATCTCTCCATCAAAAAATTACAAATTAGTGTTAAATTTACGTTTGATTTTTTCATATATTTAAAAAAAAAAGAAATAATAAATTTTTATTATTTTAAAAATCATTAAAGTTAAAAAAATTAGAAAGAAATTGAGAATATATATTTATTTAAAGAAGATAATATTAAGGAAGAAAAATGGCTAATAGATTTCTTATTTTGAATATCATCTTATTGTTAACCGGGGTATTATCACAAGATTCATTAAGGTAGTGTTTAAATTATTATAATAAAAACCATTTATATATCATTTGATTACAAAATGGTTTAAAATTCTTTTTTTTTCTTTTTTAACTGGGGTTTATCTTTTAATATCTTATTTAAACTTATATTAAATTCTAGATCATCAAATGAATCTTTACAATTACTTGACGAGGCTATTAACACAAATGATACATTCTTTGATACAAATAATGATACATCATTACATCAAAGTAAGTTTTCCTTAGTTTATTATTAATTAATTGAATGATTAACAAAAAAACAAAGATTTCACCTTAGATAAAGTAAAAATTAAAAATAAAATGAATAGTGATAATGAAAATAAAAACAAAACCAGTATTAAAACCAGAATTGAAGAGGAATCTGATGAATCTTTGACAAATTTGGAGTATAATTCCGAAAATAATAATACCAATTTTATGATGCCTTTCCAAAATAATATTTTAAAACTAATTGACCATCTTAGCATTAATATTGGTAAGATCAGTTTTGAAGGACTTAAGAATGTTATTAAAGGAAAATACGTTATTAATCCAATTATTAGCACAGAAAAAGAAACAACTTTGGTAGACCAGAATACTGTAAACGATGGTTTTGAAGGGGATTCATCAACTTCTTCTAATGGTACTGCTGAGCCAAAACCAGAATTATCTAAATATCATGATGTTACTGTATTACCAACAGAAGTTTTCATTCCAGAAAGTGCCAAATCTTTTGAACCTGCTCATGCAAGAGGAGCTCTTGGTGTTATGCCAATGCCAATGGAACTACCACCACAACCACCAGTATCTCATCCTGAAGACAATTCACAAATTTCAACGATTATTATCAATGAAGTAAATAACCATGGCGGAGATATTCCCGAGACTGAAACAGCTTCAGAACAAGGTTTTGGTGGAAGGGATGATAAATATGGACCAAATAATAAGTATCATCATCATCATCATCATCATCATCCTTCTTATAATCATCATAAACATCATCACCAACACCGTCCACACCATCCACCATTTAATGGAGACAATTCCAGTTCATCATCAACATCAACTTCTTCTACCTCAACTTCAACTTCAACTTCAACTTCAACAACATCCACATCAACATCAACATCAACATCAACAACAACAACGACAACAACAACAACAACAACAACAACAAACGAAGAAGTGAATGCAGTTAAAAATATTGGTCAAAAGAGAAATTTGAGAAGATTAAAGAAAGTAGTTTTAGAAGATGAGGAAGATGAAGATGATGATTATCTAGATGAAATTGAACAAGAAAGAGAAGAATCTAAAGAGGGTAATCAAGTAACTGAAGTTAAATTGCAAATGACAATGCCTATAATAACTTTAATTGCTTCAGAAACTAAATATTGCGGAAATGGAGTTGAATATTTGAATGAATTATCTCTTAAATTTAGAGAAACAATTGGAAAATTATTTGATTTATCTTATGAAGAAGTATTTATTGTTAAAATGACTTCTACAAATAAATCATTTGTAGATTGCAATGACAAGAATGCAGTACAAAAGGACAAATCTGGAGTTAAATTCACCTTTGTGTAAGTTTGTTTAATATATTTAATAACATTTCTAACATTAAATTTATAGGATTGGAACAAAGATGGAAAGCTCACACATATTTAAAGTTTTGGAATTAGCAATCAAAGATAAAGACTCTTTCCTTGTAAAAGAATTTGGAAAGGTAAGTTTTGTTTATAAAGAAGAAGAATTTAAAGAAAGTATTTCTTCTTATTTAAAATGATTAATTTTACTATTTTTACTAAATTATAATGAAAATTTTAATAGATTGGCTTTATTCAAATCTCTAAAAATATCGCATAATTTGGTTTCATCATACACATTAACATAACTAATATGATGACCCCTTCCCACAAGAAATTTACCGCCTAAACGAAATGTCAATAACTACATATTTTTTTTTCTAATTTTATCGAGAAGAAATTGGTTTTTTTTAAAAATTGTTTTCATTACCATTAAATTGAAAGTTTTTTGACGTAAATTTGTGTCCAAATAACTCAATTATTTTAGAAGTGGCTTTTTAAATAAAATATTGTGGGTTAATGTTGATTTGTTTGTTTGTGTTTTCTTTTTTAATTAATTACTGTATTCCAAATTTGTGATGCTACTATTACATGCATTTTTAATAGGATAATTGTTAAAAAGTATTATTAAAGCCCGCCCCACATATATAGAAACATGCATGTATTTAAAGCGCCAAATATGAAGAAATATTTAAAAAAAAAAAATAAATGCAGTGCAATAAATATAGTAAAAATGGCAATTTGAACAATAAAATGAAATAAGAAACAATATATATAAGTATTAGCTAAGTATCTAATTGTAGATCTTCAATTATTAAGAGTTGAATTAATTTAGTTATAATAGGAGTGTAAGGTAAAAAATAAAAGAGAAAAGAAATAAACAAAAGCAAAACAAAATAATTATATTAAAAATAAATTAAATAATAAAAAAAATACTGAAATAGCATAATTTATAAAATTATATTAAATCTCAACATTCATAATTTTTATTGATCCTCTCAAGAGTGTTGATTATTACTTTCATTGTTATGATGAGCATGAGAGTTGTTTGTTACAAAATTGGAATATTCATGAAATGAAATAGTTCCAGAGTTATCAAGATCGATTTCCCAGAAAAATTGATGTAGCTCCTGTAAAGTTACAGAAGTTCTTATAATTCGAATTTCTTGAGCATCTATATACCCATCATGGTTAATATCAAATTCTGAAAACTCTTTTTCAGTTTGAGAAAGTTCCGATTTCACACCATCAATTACTTGATTTATTACCAAAAATATTGCAAAAAGCAAATATACCAAAAATCCTTTTGTCATTTTACTTGAATCTTTTTGCAATAAAATAACACCTTGAAGAATGCTTTTACTCAAATTTCATATGAAAGCAAAATC
>NW_667069.1:0-6439 GCF_000006425.1 Cryptosporidium hominis TU502
AAATGGTATTTAACCTTCAAAAAGCCGGAGGATATTTTAAGTGAAACAAGTTGCTAATTGAACCCACAAGCCCGTATATGTGAAATAACTTGAATGGAAAAGAATGGGATTCTTCTTAGGAAAAGGCAATCTTCCAAAAAAGGGATGGTAGAAAAGACAAGGAATTAGCTTCCGTGGGTAAAAAGATTTGTAGAAAGTAGATATTGTTCGTCTCGGTAGCGCAATAAAAAGTGAAGTTGATAAGTGTCAAGCTATTGAAAATAATATATTATCTCAACTCAAAGAAGAAATTGAAAAACTCAGCTACTTGATTAATGATGAAGTTAATACAAGACAACAGTCTATTGATACCTTATTAGACCTTATGGAAAATTTGGTACACCAAATTACTATTGATACCAGAAATGAACGATCTGAGAGACAAAACTCTGAAGATACATTGCTTAAACTTCTTGAAGAATCTCTTAATAGGATTCAACTTGCCACATCAAGTATTACAAAGCTCTGATATTTTATTTTCTTTATATTCTATAATATTATACATTATTACTATTGAATATATATGACTAGTTTACAAATATTTATTTATATTATTTAATTAATTACTAATATTCTTCTACTACCAATGTTCTAATATACTAATAAATTTCTTTTATTTCTATTCATTTCTTTTTTCTTCCCTTTCAGTATATAATTTCTTTTATTATAATTTATATTATTCTATGATTAATTTTGCATGTTTTGGCGGGAACTTTTATGGCTACATGTAATATTTTAAGGAAAAAAAAAAAAAAAATGGAAAAACCATAGTAATTAAAAAAGAAAAAATAAAGATAAAGTAGCCAAGATCGGAATAGTTACTTGAGTTTAGTATTAAAAAATTGACCATTCTTGAGGGAGAAAATGGTGGTTATTGTAGATCAAACTAAAGCTAACTTCCTCTTTTTAATAATAGCAAGCCTGGGAGGAATATCCAGCGTATGCCGATCAGATTATAATCTTCCTTTATTTGCATTTATTTGGTGGAGTTATTTTAACTTTTCTGAGAATCAGAAGTCACGTCAGCAAAGGTTTCTTCGTAGGTTTATTCTACTTTCATGTTTGCAAGATATTATTTTTGTACTCTATTGGTCTCCAATGTGGTTTTCTATGCAATGGAAAACCAATGAATCTTCGACTTTTGGAAGTCACATACTAATAATTACAATTGCAGTTATAAACTTATTTTTAAAGTTTATTACTTTGTTTATTCTAAAAGGAGGAACAGGTTTTGCTTCAAACCAGGTAATCGTTTACAACAATTACTAGTAGTAATTAACCTCTGTAGTAACTAATCAATCCTTCAAATACCTATCAAATTACTTATTTTGATAGTTAATAATACAAATTAGAGCGAATAGGTCTATTAATTACTATTATTAGGTTTGCTTTGTAAAAATCTATAAAGAAAATTTTCAAGGCATTTTTGAGTAATTAAATGTTCTAATAATAAATATGTAATTAATTTAAAGTCTAAACCTAAATTCACATTTCCCTACAATTATAATAACAAATTATAACTCATCTCTAGCTTCTAACGAAGGAAATTCTTGATTATCTTCATGATCTGGAATTAAAGTTTCATTTTCATCAGGAATATGGTCATTCTCTCCCATTTTCGAGCCGATAAGTGATTGTAGCATTTTAAGAATCTCCTCCATGCCTGCTAGATCACCACCTTCTGCTCCTTCTGCCTTACTAGCAAATACATCAAACATACTACCACCTTTATCATCCATATCACCAAGTCCAGAGTTACCCATTAAAGAAATAAGCTTTTGAATCATATCATCTGAGATCTCAACATCGTCATTAGGATTGTTATCATCAGCATCAAATTCATCAGTGTCAAATTCATTTTCTTCATCAGACTTTTCAGCAAATTTTTCATTTTCACCAAATAATTCTGTGCATTTTTCTTTTGATAAGTCATAATCCTTGTTATCAACTCCAACAAAAATATCGTGTGGATATTTGAAAACATCTCCATAATCTGTTAATATTGATTGAATATAAATGACATAATTGGATCTTACAAAATCTATAGGGATTGAAGAAGACTTGGAATCCTCTGGCTTTGCATCTTTTCTAGTATTATACACGTCTATCAACTGGTTATATGCATCTGTGATTGCATCTTGTATCTCTTGGGATCTTAATAAAAAGATAATCTTCTTAACAGAAAGCTCTTTCTCACCAGACATATCAACTCCAAAGACAACAAGTTTACCAGAGTCATTTTTAATAACTTCAGCATTATCCTTTTGAATCTGTTTAATTTCTTCAATATCAATAATTCCATCACCATTCTTATCATTCTGAGATAAAAAGCTATTTATCTTAACAAATAATTCCTTTGATAAGCTATAGTAATTTGTCAAATAGTAATATTCTCCAACTGTTAAATATCCATCTTTATCAGTATCTACTTCCTTGAATAATTCACGGTAAAAGTTATTCAACTCTGTTATTTCTTTATTTGAACTTTCATCTTTCCCAGACACAAAATGGTTGATAAATTCTTCATTTGATAATTTACCATCTTTATTCTTGTCCAAAATTCTAAATTCTGCTTCAACTTCTTTTAAACTTGATCTTTCTGATACAAATTTTATCCACTTCATCAGTTCATCCTTTTCTAAAAGGCCATTTTTGTCTAGGTCAATAATCTCAAGAAGGCTTCCAAATCTTTCCAAAATTATCTCCTCGCTTACTGTCATTGTTTTGAGCCATTCATCATACATCTTTTTATCTGAAACAAGCCTCAAAAAATTAGGGTTTTCATTAGTCCCAAATACGAACCCTGCAAGAAGAGATAATGTTAATACTAAAAATGTTGTTAATACTAATTTTAAAGACTTCATATTTTTTTCTTAATTTTTTCTTCACTAAAATTAACTTGATTTATCTTCTGTTCAATATCTTCTTTCAAATTTTAAATCTTATTTTCTACTGTTGGCTAAAAGTCAATTCCTTCCAACTTAAAAAAAACTCTTACTTTGCAGCTCAAAATTTACTATTTTTTTTTGTTATCTAATTTTTCAAAGTTTAGAAAAAAAATCAAATTTTTGAACCCCATTTTCTTTTATCTTCTTTCACAATTTAACCCCTCTATTTAGCAATATTGTACCCAACCTTCCACAAGCAATTACTTTTATAAATTCCTGGGTATGGCGCCCGAACACGTAATTCAATTTAAAAAAAAAGCAAACAATGAAATTGCATGCGCATGTGAATATAATATAAGCACAAAAAACAGAAACTAAGAAAAGTTAATGGAGAAATTAAATAATTAAAACAAAAAAATCCCAAAACAATTTAAAAAAAAATTAAAGAAGCCCTGAGATGTTCATATTGTTTGAGTTTTATCTCAAAAGCAACTTGCAAAGTAAAACGCCTAATTCTTTTGTAAATAACTAATAATACTATACATCCCAACAGTCTGAGGCAATTATAATAAAATAGTTCTGAAGTAGAGGTTTCACTTTTTAGCCAATAGTTGTTTGAAGCCATAAAAATAAAGCCACATATTTACTCTTTTAATAATTTTTATTAAAATTATCATTTAAATAAATTCAGTGACATCGGCATTATCTATGATAGGACTTGAAGAGTCTCTCAAATTGGTGTATACATTTAAGAGGTCAATTCCAAGGGAGTCCCCACAATAAACAAAGTCAGAGAACGTATTTCCCATGTCATATTGTTGCTTATTTGGGCTTGCTGATACTCTTGTTGAATAATGTTTAGCTTCAGATGATGAGTCCAGGTCTAAATAAGAGATTGAAGAAGAGGCTGAGGGAGAAGATGAGATAGCATTGTCACTCTCGTTGAAATGAAGAAATTGGTCACCTCCTGTTAATGGCCAGGGTACATCACAGTTTGACAAAGATATGGAAGGATTAATAATGTTTTCATTGTCCTCAAAGTTATAGTTGAGTCCATAGCTTAAAGATTCCGGAATTATTCCTAAGTTGTCCTCTCTCAATGTATTATTATTATTGGTATTTCCATTACTTGTAATATTTGGAGTGTTACAACGTGGATTATTATTGTTAGTATTGCATGTTTTGTTATTTGAATATACATTGGAACCTTTTTTAAAAGAATTCTGATGGTTGCTATCATTCTGCTCCATTTCCACCGTGGGAGGCATAAGTAGCATATCCAATCCCATTGATGAGGCAGGAATGTAATTCTTTTCTGGACTAATGGAGGCAGGGCTAGAAACTGCTGTTGATACCAAACTTGTAGAATCTACAGAAACACGTTTATCACTGTAAGGATCATCAAAAATACAGTCATTAACAATTTGTTTAGAAATTAAACCTCCCCCTCCCTGAGGACTATAGTCAAGCCTAGGCGTCACATCAGTCTTAAGATCTATTAAACCTGTTCTATAGTCATGATAAATACACTGGTCTCTCTGGTCATCAACCAATAAGCTATTACCCATATAGTTATTATATCTTACATCTGGAGAAAGTCCCGATTCTAAAATAGGGTTTCCAAGAATGTTCATACCACCAATCATTCCACCAGTTATTACCAGATTTGAGTTATCCATACTAGTACAGTTCCCAGTTATATTGTTATTAATATTATCGTTTATACAGCTATTGTCATTGTGATTATTATTATTATTATTATTATTATTATTATTATTATTGTTATTATTGTTGCCATTATTATTTGAAGTCTCTAAATTATTGTTGTTACAAACATTTACTAAGTTAATTGGTTCATCAATTATAGACAAATCTGGATTTGAGCTTTCATTATATATATATAGATTCATACCTCCAATATTATTTGAGCTTTTCCCAGAATTACTCACTCCATTATTATTGACCATTGTATTATTTGGGTTGATGTTACTACTTGCACTGATTGAAGTTTTATTAGCAAAATTAGAATCATCTTGAAGAAGCCATGTTGGAACAATTCCATCAGAAGCTGTAGAAATTAGCTTAGAATCCATAGTCAAAGTTGATGGTGCAATCCCTCTAACCTTTTTTAAAAAGTATTTTTGGGCATGAGATCTAATCTGGACAAGAGTACGAGTTTTAACCTCTTGTTGTACTAAAGTCCAATTCCTTCCAAATTTTTTCAATGCTAATACAAATCTATTATGTTCTTCATCAGTCCATTTTCCCACATTTTGGCCCAATATATACCTTTTCTTTCTATTTCCTTTTTCAAATCCTTCTTCAGTATCTTCTTCAAACTTTCTTTTTGGATACCCACCAATTACCTCATCTTCTCCATAGTAGCAGATCATACCATTTTCTAAATTATCAGATCCTACAGTATAGTTCAACATTACCTTTTCCAATGATTAATAATAAAGCAATAAATGGAAGATTATATAGTATCTGGCCTAACAACAGATCCCCTAGCTTTAGATCCAAATGCTAGTTATTAATAATATTCTTAGCGTTAAAGTATATTTAGTCCCTTCTTAATAGTAATATATATATATATATATATATATATATATATATATATATATATATATGTTTCTTACTTATTTGTTTTATATTAACTTTTCAATATATAAATAACCAGTGAAATAGTTTATAAGTAGCTTTAGAATATAAATTATAATATATTATATAAATGTAATTATAGCATATATATAATATATATATATATATAAATATATATATATTATATATATATTTATAAACTTTATAAACACATAAATTTGTTGATCGTTAAATACAAATATACAAAGTATACAATTCCTGTATTATGTTCTTTTGCTCTGATTTTCCCTTATAAATTAGGATTAGTGTTTGTAATACTAATTAAACTTTTGTTAATGGACCAAAAAAACTTGTGATTAAGAAAATATATCCAAATATTATTATACGTTACCTATTTTATTAATATTCAAAATATATACATTAATTTTGAAATGTATTTCTTAATATGGATTTGTGAGCTTATTATATGAGAATATACCTTCAAGTTTATATAATAATATGTGGTAAATTAATAAAATAATAAAAATATATATGTATATAAGCAGTAATTTGTATGAAAAACTTGAATAATTTATAACCTTTTTACTTTGCTAGGTACCTTAATATTTTCTGTAATAGTTTTCTTACAAAATACTTCGATTCTCGCCTTTTGTAGTTTATATATAATAAATAGTCTTCTAAAACTTATTCTCTAAATTACAAAAAAAAAACAGACAAATTTCCAAACATATAACATAAAATTTAGTTTACATGGATATACATATGCGCACTGCAAAGTACCATGTACTTAGCTCTTATATTTTGTAGGCTATTGACTGGTGCACGTACATATATTATTTGCCTCGCAAATTAATTTACTATTTAAATTAACTTATTGTTAATATATTTCCACGTATACGTTTATTTCTTTT
>NW_667077.1:0-6763 GCF_000006425.1 Cryptosporidium hominis TU502
GGATTAATATTTAAACATCTAAGAACTTTATTCGGTAAAGAAATGTATCCTGGTTCTTCGGAATAGTCCAATACTCCACAATGAGTTTCAATTGGATTATTTTTTTCATAAATATGATGGTTTAAACATTTTATATTAAAATAGAGTGGATATATTGATTCATCACTACTTAATATTTTAAGTAGGTTATTTGGGAGTATTACTTGATCAGTTTCACCATTATTTGGAAATTTTGAATTACTATTACTATTATTATTATAATCTTTTAAATTTAGCTTAAGTATCCAAGAGTATTTATTTTCTTCTTGAAAAATTTGATTATTTGGGTTTTTATGTTCTAAATACACTTCATTTGAAATACTATTTTGTTGTTTAATAAAGGTTCTTTCAATATTAGATAAGTAATCATCAATTTTAAATTTGCTGATTTCTTGAAATTTTTTTTCTCTTTGTTTTTTTTCAAGTACTTTTTTTCTTTCTTTTTCTTGTTCCTTTCTTAATTTATTTAAGGAAAAGCTAAAATCGTCCATTTAAACTTCTTTATTTGCTTTTCTGGTAAGGGTAGGGAGTATAATTGAATGGAAGTAAAAGGGATAGGAAAGAAAAGAAGAAAAAAAAAAGAACCAATATTTTTAATTTAGATTCTTATTATTATCGAAGATAATAAAAGTAATACTTCCACTACTTCTCACACTTTAACCATTAATAAATTATTTATTATTAATTAAATTCTTTTTTTTTTCTTAATTCAAGCAATAGAAAAAAATAAATTCAAATTTGCCGCGCAACCCACAAAGTCATTAATGCATAACAATTTTTTTTAAATAAGAACAAAAAAAATTCGGAGACGGAAATGCATGCATGCAAATAAAGTCAGTGGGCAAAAGTTTGTAAATTTAAATAATACATGCAAAAATAAAAAAATATGATGAAATTATATTTATTACAATAAATAAAAAAAATTACCTCTAAAAATGTAATAATAGTACTAGTATTTTTAATAAAGTGGTAGTCATTTAAAATAAAGTATTAAAAATTTATATTAAAAAAAATTTAAAAAGTTGAATATATGAGAATAGAAATTATTTAAATATATATTAAGAAAAAATCTTCATCATAAATTAAGATAGTATAAAATAGCTTAACTTTAAAGATTTATGATATAAATTAAGATAAATAATAGAGTAGTAAAAGAAGAAATATATATTTTTATGTTAAATTGAAGAATTTGAAAATGATGATAATAAATAAGAAAATATCAATATTTTTATTATTAATAATAATCGTAATATTTTCATTTAATATGGATAATTTATTATTAGAAGCTGCATATAATAGTAATAAAAGTAATAATAATAATAATAAATCAGTAAATAAAGATGAAATAGTAAAAATGAGTAAGGAGAAAAAGAATAATGGTGAAAAGATTGAGATTAAAGTTAGAAATGCAGGTTTAATTATTGATGATAATAATAGTAACAGTAATAACAAATTATTAACACCTCAAAAGGATGAATTGCTTAGACAATATTATAATGAATACTCATTTCCTGATTATATGTATATAATTGTTTTAGGTAATTTGAAGAATTCAGTAAAAATAAAAAATAATCCAGGTGAATTTATTATTAATAATTACAAATTGGGAAAGAATAGAAACTTCAGTAATTCTACTGTTACTAATAATATTAATGATATTAATAATAATAACAATAATAACGGAAAATCCAATTGGAAGAGTATTGTATCTACAAGTACAACTACAATTAGTACAAGGGAAGATATTAATAAAGATGAAGATATTTCAAATGGTAATAGTATTAGTAGTTTAACAATATCAAAAGTTGATAACATTCCATTTATTAGTATTGAGAGTAATGAAAAAAATAGTGGAATTGTTAAAAATATTAAAGAGAATATACCATTTAAGCATATTCTCTTGCCTTTTACAACAACAACAACAACTGTTACTACTACTACTACTACTACTACTACTACTACTACTACTACTACTACTACTATCACCACAACAAAGCCAAATACTACTACTACTACTACTAATACTAATACTACTAATACTACTACTACTGCTACTACAACGGCTACTACTACAGCCTCTAATTCCGCCACTTCCACCGTTAGTGTTATTAATAGTACTGTAAAAAGTTTAGATAATAAAATTGATGAAAATTGGTCATTAGATAAAGGATATGAAAAAGAACAAGAGATGAAAATAAGTTCATTTAATACAAACAATAAGGAAGATTTAAATTATGCTGATAATAATAATTCTAATTCAAATGAAGAAATAAATAATAAGGAAAAGTTTAATGGTATTTTAACAGATTTATTTTCCAAAAATTTAAATAGAAGTCAAAATAATATTCGAAAACAATATACAACAACTACTACAAATAATCCTGAATCTCTATTATTATTAAGTAGGTTAACAACTAAAGCACCTCCAAAATTCTTAATAAGTTCGATTAAAGCATCTAGTAATAGTACATTAGAGATTTCAAAGCTTGATAATAGTACCAGTACAATAACTACTTTTATTGGTAGCAATAATAATAATAAGCCATCCAAATTAATATTGAATACCTCCACAACAACAACAACAACAATAGCAGTAACAACAACAGAATCTTCAAAAATCTTAGCAAGTAATAGTACTATAAAGGTTGAGCTTCCAAGTAGTGGTAGAATAAGTGATATTTTAAGTGTAGATAATTTGGAAACTACTAATAATGCATTAAATCCAATTAAAACTACTGATGGCAATATAAGTTCTATCTCCACTCAATCAAAATATTACACTTCAACAACCACATCTACTAAAAATTCTAACATAAAGAGAACAATTACTAGTAGTCCTAAAGCCAAGGATGAAGAAACAAGAACTTCTACAAGTACAGATAAAATTTCAAAAACTAACACCACCACACCTTCAATTACTACAACCAATTCCTTGAATTCAACCACAATAGTTGATGAAAATCATAAAATTTCAGATAATGTTGACCTTTTAACTAATGTTGAGGATGTTTTAATAGAAACAAGGGGACCATTTATTATTGTTAATGAAGAAGGTGAGGAAAATAAGACAAATTCTAAATCTAAAGGCTTATTATTGAATAATAGTAATCATGGAGAGAAAAAAGTTGAATATGAAATCACTGATGGACTAAATAATGAACAAAGTTTAGATATATATAATGAAAATGATAAAAATTCAAATAATAAACAAATGTTAAATAATAATAACAATTCAACAGATATTTCAATATTTAATGGTAGTAATAACAATAGAAATACCGGAAATAAATCAGATTCTTTGATTAACTCTAGAACTTCCAGTAATAAAAGTATTATGAACAATGCTTTTATAACTACCACAACCACTGCAAAGACAACTACTACCACTTCCACCACAAAGCCAACTACTACTACTACGACGACAACTACTACAAAGCTAGTTACTACTACCACCACTACTACTACTACGACAACCACAACAACAACCACAACTACAACAACAACTACTACTACCACTACTACGACAACAACTACTACAACCACTACAAAACAAACTACCACTACAACTACTACCACTACGACAACTAAAACTACTACTACTACCGTTAATTCTACTACTACTTCCACCACTACAAATCCAACTACTACTACCACTACTAATACTAGTACAACAACAACAACTACCACCACCACCACCACTACAAAGCCAACTACAACTACTACTACTACCACCACCACTACAAAGCCAAATACAACAACAACCACAACTACAACAGCAACTACTACTACCACTACTACTACTACTACTACTACTACCACCACTGCAAAACCAACTACAACTACTACCACTTCCACCATAAAGCCAACAACAACAGCAACTACTACTACTACTACTACTACTACAACTACTACCACCACCACCACCACCACTACTACGAAGCCAGCTACAACTACTACCACTTCCACCACTGCCACTACTACAAAGTCAACAACTACTACTACTACTACCACCACCACTACAAAGCCAAATACAACTACTACCACTTCTACCATAAAGCCAACTACTACTACTACTACTACTACTACCACCACCACCACTACTACAAAGCCAACTACCACTACCACCGTTTACACAACTAGCATCTCATATACAACTTCTACCAGGAACGCTCCCACCTTTTTCAATACTACAACAAAGCCTATAACAACTAGTACAGCTAATCCTACTAAAACTATATTGAATTCAACCTCTACCTCTACGGTTGTAACTTCTTACGGAAACAAAGATAAATCAACTATCTCCAGTACTGTTACTGCTGTTGATAAAAGTTCTACCTCTACCTCTACAAGCACAGCTTTTACAACTACTATTAATACCACTACTACTCCCACTGCAAAGTCAACTACTACCACAGCCACTACTACTTCTACTACTACTACCACCACCACTACAAAACCAACAACTACAACAACAACTACTACTACTACTACAACCACCACAACAACTACCACTACTACTACAACCACCACAACCACAACTACCACCACAACAACTACAACTACTACAACAACAACTAGCACCACCACTACTACCACAACCACTACTACCACTACCACAAAGCCAACTACTACTACCACTACTAATACTAGTACAACAACTACTACTACCACCACCATCACTACAAAGCCAAATACAACTACTACCACTTCTACCATAAAGCCAACTACAACATCTACTACTACTACTAAAAAACCAAATACTACCACTACAAAATCAAACACTACTACAGCAAAAACAACAAATACTTCCACTAATATAACATATACTTCCAATATTGATGATTTATCAAATACACTCAAAATGAACTCTATACCAAATAATGATATAGAATTTGATGGAATGAGTAATGGTAATGATTCTCAACTTTTTGCAAGTAAAGAAGATAAATTATTACTCAAATTACCCATTCTTATAACAACAACAACTTCTACAATGACTACCACTACTAGAAAATCCTTCACTCCTAAAACTTCCACTTCAATTCCTATTAACAATAATAATAATAATAATAATAATACAATAAAATTACCAACAAATAAAGGACGAGAAAAAGAAGAAAATACTGATAGTGATATTGGAAAGCATAATCATATTCAAACAATTACATTAGCATTATTAGAATCTTCGTTTTGTGAAGAAAGAAAAGATAACTATAAACAAATTACAATGGCATTAAAAGAACATATTTCCAATATATTAGGAATACATATACAAGATATTGTAATTGATGAGATATATGCAGAAAATTCAAATAAATTGTTTAGTGGATATGAAAAATGTAATTTACCAAATGGTAAATTAAAAGGTATAATATTTGATTTATCAATAATAAAAAATATATTAATTGATTATCCAACTTATAATGATATTGAAAGAATTACATTAATAGAAAATGAATTTAATAATAAATATGGCAAAATTATTCTATGGAAAAGAAATATTGATAACATCAATAATGAACATAATCCATTCTGTCAAGCAAGTTTAAAAACTACTAATAATATAAAATTCATGTGTATTAATAATCCAATTTATTGTATACATAATAATGAATATAAATGTTATACTAATCCAATGGGAATTGATTGCTTCTGTTATAATGATCAATCAATATATAATCATATACAAAATAATCAATATAATATTACATATCCTATGACTAATGAATGTAAAACTATTATTTCTTGTACTAATGATATTACTCTTCCAATAATACCAAGATGTTCAACAAGTCCTTATAGTATTGGATGCCCATGTAATTTAAATCCATATTCAAAATTGTGTGGATGCTATATTAATCCATTCAATCCTGGCTGTCATTGTACATATAATCCTAATTCGAATGATTGTAAATGTTTATTAAACCCAGAAGAATGCAAACATGAAAATGGATTGGATATTATTGATTATGAAATTATTGATAGAGGACCATTTGATCTTAAACATGGACTTAGAAGATTTTACAAGAAACATTTTAGAAAAAGTAATTCTTTACCAATATTCTCAAATTATCATATTTTACAAAGCTTATTAATCATCTTCCTAAATATGATGATATTATATACCAGTGCATAATTTATTCTAGATATTTTATAATTTTACAACTTTACTATTTTCAAATATATTAAAGAGAAAATGAAAAGACTATTGTCAAATATCAAGATTTATTTTTCATTTAAATCTTAATATTAGATTTGAATTATATAATAAACAATAAATTTTAATAATCATTATTTAGTGATAAATTATATTATTATTAGAGAGATTACCTTTTTATTAATAAATCCAACATATAGATCGTTTTCTTGAATTTTTTTTTTTAACAAGAAAGAAAATGCATGCAATACACGTAATCATTGGAAAAAAAATTGCATGCATGCACTTACAATAAATATGGATGGCTGCATATAATTAAGCAAAAAAAAAATTATTTATTTGAAATAAACTTGAGATAAAATCCACGTTTGGTTCTATGAGTTTTTTTATAATAACTCTCAAGAAGCTCTTCAGTTAATACGGTAGAAGTGTTAGATAATATGATTAGGAGACTTTTAGAAGAAAAAAATGGGAATAAGTTGCCACTATTAAGGTAAGAATACCCTATCCAGTTAATATTTGCTATAATGAACTTCTTATCTTGTACTTGAGTGTATCTAATATGTG
>NW_667092.1:0-7225 GCF_000006425.1 Cryptosporidium hominis TU502
CTTGTGTTTTCTCAATTCCTGAAGAAGAGATGATTACTCAATCTTCAGAGTCAACTAATTCCACCATTTCTCCATTTTGGAAATCTGAAAGGTATTCAATAGACTACTCACTATCTACCTATCTTAGCTGGCTCTACTTGAACAAGACTCAAAAAATCTTTTGCCAAGGAAGACTTCTATCTCATGATGACAAGTCTGAATCTTTAAGTTTGTACGATTTTCTAACTCAAAATCTAAATCAGCCTGTGGAGTTATCTAGAATCTACAAAAACGGTTCTAATGATGGAGCTTTTGCTTTAATTGGGAAGCTTTGCTCCAGTTCTAAAAATGATGAACAGAGCACGGCAATGACAACTGAATCTGAAATCAGAGAAAACAATGTAGAACGTCCAAATGATATCTCATCAGCTAGCTCTAAGATCTCCAAATCTGAGAAAATCTTTGAAGCAGGCATTCTGCTGTACTATAATGGCCGTCTCATTCGAAGATTAGAACACACTTTCCCATGTACAAAACCTAAAGAATTGAATGAATTCCAATTAACTGCTCTAATCAACGTCCCACACTGGCTTAAACCTGCTAGCAACAAACAAGAATTTTTGTTAGAAAGAACCGGAATTTTTGAGGAATTCCAAGACCATATTAGAGAATTAATTTCGGTATATATTAACATTCATCATGATCAAAACAAGCTTAAGGCTTGGGAAGCTGAATTCAATAATTCTAGCTCCGAAGATTCAAGCCTGATCCGCCCAAATAAGATCCCCAAATTAGAAGGATAAATTAATCTCTTTTATAAACTAATTAGATAAATCAACAATTAAGGCCTACCCTGATTGTCTGCTCCCTTATCTATTTAAATCAAAGTAATGGACAGTTGAAATAACTATGCAATTGGCATAGTATTACCACACTATGTCATTCTATAAAATACTAATTTCTTCCTATTATTCAAACTTTCTTTACAGAATTGATCAAACCATACTTTTGCTCTATTCACCTTCTTAGCATGTTTTATCTTTCTGTGCTATTTCCAAGAGCCCGCCAAAACTCAGAAAATCCGGTACCGAAATTTACAAATACATTTCGCGGGAAAATTGTATAACGGTTAGTAGCTTGGTCACAAGCTTGGTAGAACGATATGCTAGTCACAAAAGGAATATAATTTGGATGTATAATATTCTTTAGAATTAAGGGCTTTTTAAAAAGTTGAAAGTTCGATCAATCAAGCTGGATTTAAGAACGAATATTTATTAAAAGTAGGAAGCTTAGCATCTTGTTATTTTATTTCTTTATCAGAGTTTTAAATATAAATATATATATAAATATATATATTGATTAAAGAATGTAAGATTGCAGGAGACTGCCGTGCTTTGTAAGGGTATTGAAATAACTATTTCCATTTAAGAGAGTTTGGTTAGCGAATTGTTTCCAAGTTTCAGTTAAAGTATTAATTAAATATTAGTGAATAAAGGTATCTTACTTTACCAACTTTACAAAATAAAATCAAGATTACAGGTAAATTTAATTGATTTGAGATTCAATACTTGTTATTAGAGAACCTAGCTTTTAAAAACTTTGAAGGTTTCTATCTATAATGAATTCAAACTAATAATTGGAAATAATATATTTGAAAGATTTTATTATAACAATGAAATCTGAAAGACTAGAAAATTCAAGTACGGCTAGCATTCCTTACTTTACATCATTATTTCAATCTGGAAGGCTTATCCCTAAACGTGAAAGACTGTATGCTCGTTTCGTATTTATTACATTTGGTATCGCTTCCTTATTTATGTGGAATACATATTTAAGTTGTTATGGGATCTTAAATAAACAGTTATTTCCAGGAATGGGATTTATTCAATATGTTCAAACCAGTTATATGACATCTGTATTCATAGGTAACTTAACTATGGTTTTTGGTTTGACTCATATTTTTGATCCTCATCATTGTACCGTGATATTTAATTGCGTTGGTGCATTGCAGTCTTCAATTATCTGTTTATCTGTGTGGCTTCTTCACGGTACCCATTTGGGTTGTTCATTAAATATTTTAATTGCAGGCTTTGTAGCTTTTAGTTGTGCAATTTTGATACCAGAAACATTCACATTAGCAGCTATTATGCCAGAAAGCTTTTGTTCAGATGTCTCTTTGGGACAAAGTTTTAGTGGTGCTATCACATTTACCCTAACAATTATTTTGGATATATTTATTCCACATGATATTCAAGGAAGAAAATTATTAGTGGCAGTAATGTTTGCCTTAAGTACAGTAATTTCCCTTTTTGCTGCATTTTTGGCTCAATCATTAACTAAATCTCCTTGGTGTTATTCAGCTATTGCAGAAATTCGTAGAAAATCCAATTCAAGCACACTAATGTCCGTAAATCAATACAGAAATGATTCCCAATTATCATACGAAGATTCTTTAGTTTCAGTTCCTATTTCTCTTGAAACTGAAAATAGCTTCGAATGCAGAAGTACCCATTTGGAAGTAACAAGGCAGATTTGGCCACAGCTCTATAATATATTCATGTCATTCATGGTTACTTTAGCTGTATTCCCAACAATTTGTGCAGAATGGGACACATTTTTACCTGAAAAATACTCCAATATATTAATGGTCATTTTAGTTGGAATGTTTCATCTCGGTGATATGCTTGGAAGACATGTACCAAAGTTCGGATTCACCATTCCTCCTTCTCTTCTCTGGATTCTAACCACATCCAGACTCGCTTTTATACCGCTTTATGCAGCCATTAAAAATGCCAGTTATGATTCATTTCTTGCTTCTATTTGGACTAAAATTATTGTTCAATTTTTCTTGGCATTCACTAACGGACTTTCTGCATACCTTGCCTTCATTTATGGGCCTGAAACTGTATACTTTAGGCATAATAAAGAGAAAGCGTCTTTTCTCCTTGCTATTTATAATGTAGCAGGTATGACAGCAGGAAGCTGGCTTATGAACCTTCTTGTCTGGGTTAAATACTTTTGATTATTTACAACCCTAATATTGGAACAACAATCTATGGAATCGTAATATGATCAATATTACCTCTTATTTAAGAATGACTATTTTATATAGCTTTTATTCACTCAAGAAGAAAGTGGATTTTAGGCCTATATTATGTTGCTTAATAGTTAATGACTATAGTATTTACTTCTATTTGAATCTAATTATTAAATGAATATTTGCGTATTTTCAATCTATTCATTTTAAACTAATCTATTTAAATTTTGGGTACCCCATAATTTTCTCAAAACGGTCCCAAAAATTTCTTTCCCACCCTAACATACACTGTTCAAGACAACCAGGGTTTCCAAATTTGTCTAGAGATGGGATTCCGGTCTGAACTAATACTACTTCAGTACAATCATCCTCTTCAATTAAGGGTCTGAACTCAATAACAACTTTTGAATAAACCCCCTCCTCCCAAGAACTAAATCTCCAATTTTGTTCTATTCTTGTATCTTTATTCAGACTAATATTTGTGCCTTCTACTGATCCATTGTATAAAGAGAACTTCCCTCCTTCTTTTGGATCCTATTAAGAAATTAAGTTGAGTAATAAAAATTCATCTTAGTTGAACCCACAAGATTATCTTCAATATTAAACTTACCATTAAACATTTACTTCCTAATGAAAGCCTGGTCAAATCAGATTCATCCAGGAAACTATTGTACAATACTCTTGGTGGGACTCTAAAAGTTGCACTACTTTCTACTTTATTTGACATTTTGAAATAAGCTTCCAAAGTTCTTGAACTAATCAAAATTACTTGTATTTATTTTCTTGTGATCAAAAAAAAACTTTAATATGAAAAGCCCGCTCAATATTTACAAGGTAATTAAATATATAAGAGCTGTCTTAAAATACAAAAAGTCATAGGATAGAAAAAAAAAATCAGCAAGTCCAGTGCAAATGACAATAAATAATGCTGAAGAAATGGAACTTATGAAGAGGAGAAGAGTAGGAGCAGAATATCAAGAGAGTAGCCCAGTAGAAGGTACTGAACAGAAACAGGAACGCCATGTTAATGTTCAATTTATAGATCCAGATGGCAATAAGGTAGGCGATGAATTCGATATAAACTTAGATGAAACCAATTTAAGGGACCTGAATGCTTTGGTTAACCAACTTTTGGAGAATGAAGAAGATACTCCCTATAGTTTTTGCTTAAATGACTCAAATTTGGAGGTATCATTCTCACTTTCCGAAACATTTGATAAAATAGGAGGAATTTCTACAGAAGATGTTCTCAAAATTGTTTATTATCCAATGACTCCTTTTAAAATCTTACCAGCCACAAGGTGTACTAGTTCTTTACAAGGTCATAAAGATGCAGTTTTATGTTGTTCCTTTAGTCCTGATAGTAATTTACTTGCGACAGGATCTGGTGATACAACAGTTAGACTCTGGGATCTTCTTACAGAAACTCCTGAAATGTGTCTAAAAGGCCATTTAAATTGGGTTTTAACCTTAGCATGGTCTCCAGATTCTACCTTATTAGCATCAGCAGGTATGGATAATGCCATTTGTATTTGGAATCCATCCAAGGGTGATAAGGTATTTAGAAAGCTCAAAGGACATTCAAAGGCTGTAGTTTCATTAGCATGGCAACCTCTGCATCTAATGGACTACTCTGCTGAAACTAAAGTTAATGATGGTGAGGAAAGTGCTACAGAATCAGGGTCGAACAACTTGTATTTTCCTAAATTAATAAGTGCATCCAAGGATTTTACCCTAAAGATTTGGAACATAACAACTGGAACAATAATTAATACTTTGTCATCCCATACTGAAATGATTACACATGTCAAATGGACTGGAATAAACCAGGAATACGTTGTTAGTTCTTCTAGAGATACGCTGATTAAGGTTTGGAACCCAGAAACTGGTCAACTTTTGAGAGATTTGAAAGGCCACGCTCACTGGGTTAATACTCTTGCCCTAAATACTGATTATATCACCAGATCAGCTTGTTACTACCCTACTGGGAAAAACCTAAAGCTTAACTTCAAATCCTTGCAAGACAAGATCGCTGCAGCCAAACAATCTGTTGATAACTTTAAAAAAAGGTGCAAGTTTGAAAGGCTTCTCTCAGGTTCTGACGATAATACTATGTTCCTATGGGATCCGCTTGGAGAAAATGGTAGAAAGCCAATTCATAGACTAACAGGACATTTAAAAGTTGTTAACCATGTTGCCTTTTCTCCAGACGGAAGATATATTGCATCTGCATCATTTGATAAAACTATTAGGCTCTGGGATGGACATTCTGGAAAGTTTATTGCGGTTCTTAGGGGCCATGTTGGTCCAGTATATATGGTTTCATGGTCAGTGGATAGCAGATTGATTGCATCTGCTTCTAGTGATAGTACGGTAAAAGTTTGGCACGTAAGCTCTAAAAAACTCAAGGAAGATCTCCCAGGTCATGCTGACGAAGTTTACACCATTGACTGGTCGATAGATGGTTCAAGACTTTCATCAGGATCTAAAGATTGTATTGTGAAAATCTGGAGGCATTAAAGAATCTTTCATGCCTTTTCTACTAACTATTTATACATAATTTGAATATATTATTCGTATCAGGTTAAATAATATCAATATTTATAGTTTATTAAGAAAAATTAGAATATTCATTTCATACCTTTTTATTTATTTAATTAATAGGTTTGACTTTTATTTGTGTAATAGTATTATTCCTATATTCCCAAGTCATTAATATAGGATGAAAAAGATATTCTACAAAAGTAAAAACTTCATCCTATTTGTTTGAAAGGTAAATCACCTCATTATTATCACTTTTAATATTCTTTTAATTTTTTTTTTTTAAATCCATTATTTCCTTTGATTATCTTCCAATTCGTTTTGGCGGCAAATGTCAATATTTACATGAAAGGATAAATCTAAAAATAGTTTTAAAAAATTAATTAATTAAGGTAATAGTGGTTGCAGTATGCTGAATAAACGACTTTAGAATAACTTATTAGTTAAACACAGTTACAATCAGAAACGGTTGGTATCGAAATTTAATCATGAAAGCTATTAATGCAATATTTTTATTTGCAATCTTGATATCTGGGTATTTAACAGAATCTTATGGGTATCCAGAAGGTAACAATCAATTCGAGTATACTGGTTATGTAGCTCCCAGTTTGGATGTATTTNTGAGAGAGTATGATGCTTTTGGTAGAGCTAAAGATGAATTTGAGTTGGATCAAAAATTATTCACATTATTAGAAAATCCAAATTGTTGGTACAATCAAAGAGGTAAAAAAGTTATCCTTTTGTTTAATGAGACCAATTTCCCAGAGGAATATGCAATTCTTCGTAAATCTAGTAGGCTGTTTGGACCAAATAATAGATTGGAAACTGATTTTTTGATTTTAGAAGAAGAAGAAGAACGAGAACAATATATGGATTTTTATGAAAATATCAAAGATAACCATGATTCAGATATTTCAGGGAACAGAAATAATTATAAGGACATAATTGTTGACGAAAAGAATAGATATGCCTATTTAGATAATTATTCAGAAAATAAGACATCTACTGTTCAAGATTTAATCTCGGAAGATTTAGAGAAGGAAAAGTATAAATCGAGGATTAAAAAACTTATAAAGATGAAGGAAAACGCTTTAAAGAGGATATTTCAAACCTCAAATGATATTAGAAACTTGGAGAGCTCTTTTATTATGCATTGTGATTTCCCTGACTGCAGCTTATGTAATGACTTTCAATCACATTTAAATAGTAAATATATTGAACTAAATAAGTATAAGCACAGATATAGAATGATAATATCTTTATTCAAAGAGTTTGTTGATCATTCTAATAAGTTTGGTTTTGAATACTATCATGAAAATGAGAACATTGACTGGAATTTAAAGGGTGGAGTTAATGATACTAAAAAAGTGCAAAAAATTATAAGAAGACCAAACTTTAACATAACAAAAGAATATAATCATATTTTAGATTTTGATTCAAATTATAATGAATTAAAAAGAATGTTGAATGAAGCTGAAAGAGAAATGGATATTTTAACACAAAAAGCAAAAAAAGAAACTATTGGTAACAATAATTATGGAGAGCCAGAAATGATTGAATGCACTGGAGAAAAACTTAGAGAATTAGTTAGTAGAAATGAAAGGCTATCACTTTTAATTAGAAGCGTAAAGTTTTTTATTGAGTCTCTATTTGAAAGAACATGTTCAG
>NW_667096.1:0-7466 GCF_000006425.1 Cryptosporidium hominis TU502
TCTTATAGAAAATTCATTCAATAATTGTTTTGGTACATCTTTTTATAATTTAATTACTATTGGATTTTTCATATTTGCTATATTATCTTATTTTATATGTTTTTTTCTATTTATTTATAATTGGATTTATCTTGAAAAACAAAATTCTAATAGAAGAATAATAACAACAACCAGAACATTTAGTAGAAATAATATCAGTAATAGTATTAATAATATCAATAATACTGAAATAAGAGAAATAGAACTTACAAGAGAACAATAATAACAATAAAAAGAAAAAGAAAGGGTAGGAAAAAAAAAGATCGAATATTATATCTAATATTATTAAACAATAGAATCTAATAAGTTTGAATAATCTTTGCTAAATAAATTCATTGACTGTATAAGAATATCTGCAGGACTATTTATATTTAAAATATCATCTTCTTTTTTCAATGATTTTTGAATAAATTCTGACAATGTTCTTCTCCAAAATTTTGTACCAGAAAACCCATGAAATATACCAAATACTGGTTTTAAATACATATTTAATTCTCCTATAGTAAATTGACCTTGATCTTTAATATTTCTTGGCTTAAATTTAGATAAATATTCTACATATCTTTCCAATACAATCCTTCTTGTTAAGTGAATACTACTATTATTACCATTAGTATTATTACTATTAGTATTACTACCATTACTATTACTATTATTATTATTATTATTATTATTATTATTATTACTAACTTGATTATAACTAATCCCATAAATCATACTATCTACTTTTGATAATATAAATGGATTATTCATGACTTCTCTTCCTATCATGACTCCTTTTATCTTATTAATCCATTTACCTGATTGAATGATTTGATATAAATTTTGATATTCTTGAGTTAATGTAAAATAAGAATTAGATGATAATGTTTCAATATGATGATCATCTTTCAAATGATCAGTTCTTATTTTCTTAATTTTTGTACAATTATTAATTTCTATTTCATTATCTTTTATATCATCTTTATAGTTGTTTAAATACCATTGAATATACCAATCACCAGTTAATATTGAAATACATTCTTGTATACTTGTTACTCCTCCATTCAAAATAAAAGTTAAATTAGGAAAATCAAGAGTTAACATATAAACCCAATAATATTTTAATTTTGGAATGGTTCTATTTTTACTAGGATTAATACCATTTAACCAAGCTTTTCTTGCATGTATAATAAATACATTTGCTCCTATAAATTTATTTTCCGTATAATCAATAGATTCTAATATATTTTGATCAGAATGATCATCAGATTGTGGAAATATACAAGAATAATCTTTTTTATTTTGATTATTTATATTACAACCAGATACTAATGATATAAAATTATATAAATGTTGATATGTATCATATTGATCAACTCCAATCCTAGTTTTAACTGATATACGTTTATTAACTAATCCCAAATCAATTAATTTTTTGTTACATTGATCAACAATTTTTGCAACTCTAAGTGGATTTTTAAATAATGATGCTCCAAAACTACCTTTAGAAGCTACTTTACATGATGGACATCCAACATTTAAATTAAAATTCTGAAAACCATATTTATAAGCTATTTCAATAGCTTTTTCCATTTTTTGAGGATTATTACCACCCAATTGTAATACTAGAGGATTTTCAATATCATTCTTTTTAAAATGTACATCTTGAAGAATTTTTCGTCTATTTTCATCATTATAACAATGTATGATTGTATCATCTACTACCATTTCTGTCCATAATTCTGTTTTTTTTGAGATAATTCTACATAACATTCTAAAATGACTGTTTGTAACATCAAGCATTGGTGCTACAGAAATTACTGAATCACTTAAATTATTATAAGTTGTCAATAATTTCTGTTTTTGTTCCTCTTCATTATATGATTGGTCATCCTTCATAATTTAATTAATTTAGTTAAAATTTAACTAATCTAATATTAATAGTGACAATAACAGAAATTATTATTATTATTGACGATATTCCATCAATATGTCAAAAATTACCATTTTTAAATAATGAAAAAACAAAATATGGAATGGCGCCCAAGCCGGTATAGTGATCTGAAAATAGTGCAGCATTATTTTTTGGGGGGTGTGAAGCGGGAATGAGTCACCACGGGTAAAGTGTAATAAAAATCGATTAAGAGCAAAAAAATATATAGCATGCAAATTTGTTTGTTTGTTTTTTTTTTTCGTTTTCTTATAAATTAAAAAAAAAATTAATATTAGATTTATAACAATGGAAAAATTATACATTAGTACTTTTAATTAGTAGTTAAACTACTGTCTCATTAAAGTAAAATAGAAGTCTGTTGATTATTTTTATTACTATCTCTGTCTGATGATAAAAAGTCAGACTTAAAAGGATCATTAGCAGGTGGAGATTTTGCTGAAACAAAATCAAATATGCCAAACTCATCATCTTCATAAGTACTGGCACTATAGTTGTTATTATTGGCCTGTAAACTTTTCTCTTCAAAATCAAAAACATCAGTAATACTATTATTATTATTGTTATAATCATCACCATAATAATTGTTTCTAATATTAGTATTAAAATTATCATTAGATGTAGAAGATGAATTAAATATATCATCAAAATCATCAATTACATTCTTTCCATGCACTGGTAGTACTTGCTTTGGCGCTGATAACGTTGTTGATACTGTTTCTGATATTGGCACTGATATTGATTCTGGTACTGTTTCTGAATTGTGTACTGGTATCTTTTCTGATTCTTGTCCTATATTTATAATAGAATCATCATTCAAGTTTTTACTAGTATCAATAAAATCGTCAAAATCAAATTGATTTTGAGAGGAAGAGATTTCATGGTTGTTATTATTACTATAGACAAACTTCCCTGTGATATCACTATCATCTTTTTCTGGAGAATTATAATTAGAAAAATCATCAAATATATTGTTAACTTGCTCGATATTGTTTTGTTGATTATCTATATGATTTACTTGATTGTTAATTTGATAATTATAAGTTTCACTGAAACTAATTTGATCATTTTCTTGATCGAAATAATTTCCATTATTTTTCAAAGTTGTTATTCCTATTTCTGATTCATAATATTCATTATTTCTTGTATCAATATCATTTCTATTATTTATAATATAATTATTATTTGGAGAATTTCCACTTGTAAAATCTCCAAAATCTTTATTTTCTATTATAGGAGACAGCATGTTATTATTATTATTATTAAAATCTTTATATTCTATTGGATCATTTTGATCCCCAAAAACGATCTCATTATTTACTTGATTTAATCTCAAATCTGTGTTACCAATACTAAAGTCATCTAAATTCTCTTTAATCGGAACAAAATCAAAAGATTCCTCACCCTTATAATTATCAAAGAATTCCTTATCCCAATTATCATTTTGAAGTTGGTTATTATTCGAATCGTTTACTTGAAAACTTATATCAGCCATATTCTCATCAAAATATAAATCTTCTTCTATATTCTTTTCTACACTATTACCAATCAGGGTTGGATTTGAATTGAAAAATGTTGTATTTATTACTTTTTCATTTAATTGATTAGATCCAATACCTCCTGTTCCAACTCCTCTATCACCATTAACAGCAAAATTATGACGATTATTGCTACTAAAACCACCATTAACTTCCACTTCTTCATCTTCTTCATCTTCTTCACCATCTGACCACCAATCATTGCTAATTTTGTTTTCGTTTCTTTCCATTCTCCCTCCTATTCCCATACTTGAACCGCCTCCACCCATCCAAATATCAGCTCCTCTTGCTCCAATACTACCACCTTCTATATTAGCATCCCTTACTCCCAATAAATTACTAGGATTTTGCTTTGTATTCGAATTAGAAAGCTTTGCTGCAATTTCTTCAGCTGAAAGTGGAGTAGCAGCTAATTCATCCACTAAATCATCTTCCATCAACAAAGAATCTATTTCATATTCTGTTTGATCATTTCTCGTCTTATTAAATCCTCTATAATGAAAATTTGGACCTGTTGATCTCGTACTTCCAGAGAAATATGTCACACAGTTACATAATGAAGATACTGTTCTTGCTAAAATTAGCTGAATCATTTAATATAATAACAAATATAAATTATATGCATAAATATATCTGTTTATTATATTATTCACTCTAATTCCTCCTATTAATTCACAAATTGATTAATTCTTATTTAATATCAATAACTTTATTCAATCAATTATTAATTGATGTATGATTCCCACAGTTTTCTCAGTTTAAGCTCTAAGAAAAAAAAAAAATAGAAGACAATAATACACTTTTTATACTTGAATATATTTGCTCTTTGTAGATTTTAATCCTCAAATTTTTTCTTTCTATTCTCTTCTTATTGATAATTTTTCTTATCAGCAAACCCTTAATTCTCTACACTTACTATTTCTTTCTTTTTATTTCTTTCCTTATTTCACTTCACTTCCTCTTTCTGTACTTCTATATATATAAATATATACAATTCTAATTTATTTATTTTTTTCTTGTTCTTAAATACATAGAGTTTTTACTCGAATTATTGATCAAATTAACTCTATATTTTCACAAACATATATATTGTAATAATAATAAATTACTATTATTCCCTTTAAAGTTCACCTTTTCTCTCCTCAAACTCTTCTATATAGTGATCCACGTTATTATTTGTACTTTTTGAAGAAAAAAATTCAAATTTTCATGTATTTCACCTAATTTTCTTTTTTTCACACTTATCAACCTTGATTTTACCTTACCATACGCAACAACCCGCCCATCTTGAACTACGCATGCATTAGGCGCGCGCGCCCGACTCGATACTCTAGTATAAAGTAGACATAAAAAGATATATATTTATATTCATATACATATTTATTTATATATAAATATATAAGGTAAAGAATAAAAAAAGACATAAATTTTTGGAAATTAGTATTAATAAAAATAGTAAAAATAATAAATAATGCAAAAAAAAAAATTGTATTAAAAATCAAAGAATTATTGAATCAATTAATTCAGTTTGGTAATTCTTGGTGGCTTTTTTTTTTTTTTTTAATTAAAAAAGAAAATATTTATATATTTTCTAATAACTTGATTGTATTTAATATCTATATTAAATATAATGATGTTAAGTCACCTTGAACTACTATAACTCGATATATTAAAGATAAAGAACGAAAGTATTAGTTTACAAATATAATACCGAAAATTTAGCAATTATTTAATATCGTTTGATTTTAAATGGGTATGGATTAATTATAATTGGCTTTATTTATAAGTATATTTATGATAAATTATTTTGGAAATTTCAAGAATCTTTATTAATCCTCTCATTAGATAATTACTCAAACGATATTATATTTATTTTGGTCAAAATATTATTTCGAACAATTTCAATCTATTATTGCTTTAATTACGACTATATTATAAATACTAAATATGAATAAATAGTCCGTAAAGTTAACAATACTTCCGTATATAATATTTATAAAGGGAAAATAATAATAATTAAAAGATAACAAATACTAGAGAACAGATAAATAATTAAAAACAAAACTTCACTTTTTTTCGAATAAATTTTCCCTTTACCGACTTAATATTTCCAATATATTTTCGAATTGAATAATGAAGAAATTGGTTTCTCTCTATATTGCTACTCTTTGTCGAAGAATGTAATAAGTCTGTATTGCAAACTGGAAATCAAACTATATATATTTAGTCTTGACAGCAAAGAGCCTAATAGTATATACATGCATATATTTATACTTAGTATATTTATCCAGTATATACCACTCGGAATGTACTTGAATTCATTATCCATATTTACAGTAATATAGAATAACAATTATCTTTCAATAGTGAAGAAGAGAAAGAAAGAAGGAAAAGTAATCTGAGTAACATTTAACCATTGAATGGTCAAATTTCAATTAAAAAATGCTTTCAATGATGACAAAAATTAACGTTTCTCAACATTCGCAGTGTTGTACCGAAATGGAGATCTTAAATATGCGCATTTAAGACTCTATGATGGACTTCCTTAGATGTCTGAGAGAGCATTTTAAAGATATTTACGACTCCATCCTTCATTTAGCTTAGTGTATGAAAAGCTAATTGTATGTAAAAAAACATTATTTGTTATCTTTTTTCTTTATTATAAATGAATAATCGACTAATTTTCTATATTAAGAGCTAAACAATTTAATACTATATATATTTGGACAATTTCCCGCCTAATATTTAATTGGCTTAATTTATTTGAAAGAAGTCGTTTTCTAAATATTTATTCCTTTAACAATAATAAAAATAATAATAGTAATATGAGCACAATTTAATCCATTAAATGTGCAAGTTTCATTTTAATTATATTTTAACTTGAATATAATTAAAATGCATTTTGATTTTAATGTAAATTTAACTCAAAGAAACTTTTAATGACATTTAATGTTCATGCTTGTGCAATAATATAACATATTATTATAATATGGGGAATTTTTTTGGAAAGTATTTTTTCATGTTATTCTCATAGATGATTCTTCTTATTAATGTATTTCCTGATTGTTTTCAATTCAGGGAAATAATATACATTGCAAGATAGTTATCTAACAACATTTTAAAAAAAATTCTATTATTTTCACATTCTATTATACACAATTATTTCTTCATGTACAAATAAATAATCGCTTTTTTTTATTTACATATTAATATTAACTACTCTCACTTTACCGCCAATTCAATATCTGACATGTTTCTAACAACATTTAATTTTTACTTGTGTAAACAATTTCTAAGTTTTTTTTTCGCGGTAAATTTAAAAATTGCATGCAAATTATATAATACAATTATAATTTCTTTTTTCTTTAGTGTGGAAGTTACATGCATTATGGAAACAAAATAAGCGCCACAATTTCTACCGTATGCAATAATTAAATTAATTAAATAAAAAACAAGAAAAAACTATTTACTTGTTAATTTTATTTACTTTAAATCTTTCCTTCTTTATTTATCTATCTCTTATTTCTTTCTATATTCTTACTCTTTCTGGTAGTCGTTCAAACCAAACTCTCCCCTCCCCCTATCACACTCTAAACCCCTTCTTTCTCTGTTATCATTCTCTTTCTGACTCAAAATCTGAGAAATCTGGATCATCCGTATTTTGACCCATTAATTTCTTCTCCTCTTTATTTTGACTTAAAATACGATCTTTCTCAATCTCATTCATTAACTCTTCCCTTGATTTTACATGTACAAATTGCTCAAAATCTCCAATTAATGTTGTTGATAAACTTTCAGTAATACTTGCAAAGAAATTCAAAGCTCCAAATAATGAAGAAAGTGCTATTCTAACAATTGCAAATATTAAAGTTAACACAAATACACTCTTTTTATTTGTTTTTTTAAAATTATCAATTGGTTCCCTATATAATAATATCCATGGTGTTATAAATGTA
>NW_667102.1:0-7566 GCF_000006425.1 Cryptosporidium hominis TU502
CTTATTGTAAAAAATAAAGATGACACAGTTTATGGAACTAAAGTCAATAATTGTTTGCTATTAGCGACAAATGATGGAGATATGATTAAAAATTTCTCAATGTATCAAGTTTTAGAAAAGTCGAAGCGGTTTTTGAACAATCTAATAATTGATTCATCAATGCTAAAGATTTTTTGTGAATTATCAGTTCACAGTTCTAATAAAATAATAAACGAAAATATTTACATATTGAAATTGAGATCTCTCAGTATATTGGAAGAAGTAATAAATCTTGCCTTTTCTGTGAATATTAATGTCATAGGGTGCCTGAAGACCAAAATTATTAACGATATCAAGCCATATTTAACTAAGTTTTGCGAGTTTATTATCTCAAAATTTGAGATTGATGCAAACAGTAAAGAAACAGCATATATGGTGTCGTTATTAACGATAATTAAAACAACATTACTTTATGACGAAAAGCATGAATTAATTAATTATTTGAATACTGAATTTTGGGTTTGGCTTTTAGATGTATTCATAAGGAGAAGAGAAAATAGCCACATTTCAGTTCAGTGTAAAACTATTTTTGAATTAGGAATCAGATTTGGGTCATATTCAACATTGGAGAATTTGTTCAATAAAGTCAAACTGGTTGATAAGGTGTCGAAATTTATTTATGATGGGACTGATCTAGATGGCAATTTAATAGAAGAGAGAGAGTTTGTAAATAAGAAAACGGGCAAAAGAATAAGAAGAGTTTTTGGTTCAATTTACAATTTGTTTATTGTTTTGGAACAAATTTACAACAATTTTTTGAAAATTATTGTACCATATAATCCTTATATTTATGAAGTGATTAAAAATGTTATATTTTCTCAATTGAATAATTATAGTAAAATAGATGATGAAGCTATGGAAATGTTAGGCTTGTTAATAAAAAATGAATTTGAAATAAATTATTTGTCGCAAGACAGTGAAAAAATCGAATTTGAAAGCCCAATAGATATGGATCCACAGAAAATATCCTTATTAGCAAATTTATCTTGCAATACCAAATTTCACGAGCTTGCAAAAAGCTATCAAAGTCAAAACAAAACAAACTATATTCAAAATTCATTTTCAAAAGCTGAAGATTTAAGTAGTAAATTGACAAAGAATATAGAAAATTCCACGTTGACCCCTAATTCTATTAAAAAAAAAACTAATTCGGAAGATCCTTCGATTTCAAACGAGATCAATACTTCAAACAATCAATCTCCATCAAAAATTCTCAGAAGCTACTTTTCTGGAAGTATTGTTGATTTATTTAATTGTGACGAAAACTGTGAATGCCCAAAATGGTCATTTTGCAATGTTCTCAACAAGTTGAAGATTGAAAAAAATTGTTCGACTGGAATTCCGAATTTTCCTGTTCTTCCGCTCGAGGAAAGCAAAAAAATTCGGGAGACTCGAAAGAGGCAGATAAAATTATGCTCTTCAGCCCAAAAAAACGATTGATATATATAGGCCATTAGTATTCTGTAAGAATATCTAGGTTATAAATTCATAAAGGTAATATTTACATTGCATAGTTAGGTTGATAAGGTAGTTAATCTGGCAATTTATTATTGCATGCTTTTATATGCTTAATGAGCTGAAGAAAACAAGTCTTAACGCAAACTAGTAAGAAAAAAATGATTTGTTTTGATCTAGAATAAAAATTATGCATTTTTGTATAATATTATTACGTATAACCATGGGCGCTGGAGCGTGTGAATCCCTATTGTGAGCCGTTGACAAATTTATTATATTCTAGAATAAGGCATTCGTGAAAAAGCAAAATAATTCCAAACTAAATTGATCAAATTTCAAAGTTTAAATAATTTGGAATAATCCAAAGTTTCTCATAAATTACTTGCGTGAGAATAACTATTATTTCATGAATCCGTACAGAGAATAAGCTCAAATTGGGTTTATTTTTAAAGGTTATCTCAAATTTGGTTAATTCTATTATTATGAATTACTTCCCAAAAATACTTGATGTTCTTTTTGTGTGAATAGGTGATATTATTATCGGCTTGGATTACTAAACTAAATGTTATTGCCATATTTTTAACTCAATTGAATTCCTTTGGTAAAAATTACATTAAGAAATAATTGAAAAATAAAAAAACATGTGTGATAGAGTTGACAGGCATGTATTGAGGAAATATGAACTGGTAAAAAAGTTGGGGAAGGGTGCATACGGCATAGTTTGGAAATCTATTGATCGTAGGACTGGAGAAGTAGTTGCAGTCAAGAAAATCTTCGATGCATTTCAAAATTCAACAGATGCTCAAAGAACATTTAGAGAGATTATGATATTGACAGAACTATCTGGTCATGAGAATATTGTAAATTTACTAAATGTCTTAAGAGCAGACAATGATAGAGATGTCTACTTGGTTTTTGATTATATGGAGACGGACCTACATGCAGTCATTAGAGCAAATATTTTGGAGCCTGTTCATAAACAATATGTAGTTTATCAACTTATTAAGGTAATTAAATATTTACATAGTGGTGGGTTATTACATCGTGATATGAAACCATCAAATATACTTCTAAATGCTGAATGCCATGTAAAAGTAGCAGACTTTGGATTATCTAGAAGCTTTGTCAACATAAGACGTGTTACAAATAATATTCCATTAAGTATTAACGAAAATACTGAAAATTTCGATGATGATCAGCCTATTCTCACAGACTATGTTGCAACTAGATGGTATAGGGCTCCAGAAATACTTTTAGGATCAACTAAGTATACAAAAGGGATTGACATGTGGTCTTTGGGCTGTATTTTGGGAGAGATATTGTGTGGAAAACCAATTTTTCCAGGTTCGTCAACTATGAATCAACTTGAAAGAATTATAGGTGTGATAGATTTCCCTTCTAACGAAGATGTCGAGTCGATCCAATCACCCTTTGCCAAAACAATGATAGAGTCGCTCAAAGAAAAAGTTGAGATAAGACAATCAAATAAAAGAGATATATTTTCTAAATGGAAGAATTTACTACTAAAAATAAACCCAAAAGCTGACTGTAACGAGGAAGCATTGGACTTATTAGATAAATTGCTACAATTTAATCCAAATAAGAGGATTTCTGCAAATGATGCATTAAAACACCCATTTGTTTCAATTTTTCACAACCCAAATGAAGAACCAAATTGTGATCATATAATTACTATACCAATAAACGACAATGTTAAGCATTCGATTGATGACTATAGAAACTTGGTATATTCAGAAATATCAAGACGCAAGCGAGAATTGATCAGTAACAAACACCAAAATGTTCAAAATCCAAATACTGCAGTGAGTAATCCTAGAGTTAATAGAGTATCGGGTGCTGTTGAATTTGCTACTCCAGAAAGCAATCCCAACAACATTACTTCAAATAAGTCCAACGAACCAATTTATAGTAAATTCCAGAGTGAACTACAATCAAACAAAAGATCCTCCATTAATAAAAACCCACCAGCAGATAACTCAAAAAAAGGAGGCATACTAGGAAACTTTTTCTCACAAGTATATAATACCTTTATTTCTGGCTCAGCAACTAATAAAACGACTTCTTTTGGTAATAGCCAAACCATTTCCAATTATTCCAATGGTAAGGTTGATGAGAAACACATACAACAAATGAGATCTGCAACTTCGTACTACTCTAACTCAATTAACAATAGCAACCCAATAAAGAAAGGGGGAGGATTCATAGGAAATAATTTAAGCTCTACAAATGATAATACGGCGAAAACAGCCAATAGTAGCACTAAAAACTCCAAGTACATAACAACGGGGGCAGTAATAAAAAATGCCAACTCCACATTTTCAGTAAGTACAAATTGTGGTGGAAATTCGCACGTTTACTATCCAAGAGCATATATGTACAATAATATAAAGCATAATCTTCCAGATTACTCTCTAATTCCGAACTCAGAGTTGAGCAATTCACTTTCGGGTAAAAATACCTCGAATCTAAAATACTCCAATAATCCAGAACTTTCAAACCAATTCAAATTGAATTGCCATGGTTCCAATCAAACTAGCATAATTAATCTACAAATGCAACAAAATCGGAGCAATACGAGCAAAATAACATATTATAATGAGCCTAATATTGAACCAAATTCTAAGTTAAACGATATGGTCGGTAGAAAAAGTACTTCGTCTGGAGTTGGAGTGAATACGTTGCACCATCCTCCTCCATTTTATACATCTCAGCAAAACAAAAACGTTAACAAGAATTATTTATATAAATATTAGTTTATATTAATATAGATATTAGAAATGCCTATAAACTTGAAACTATAATCTAAGTGAAATCGATGTCTTGTCACCATTAGAAGTGTTTTCTAGCCTTCCAGAACTTTGACTAAGAAATTGGCCCTCTGAAACTTTTCTTTTTTTTTTATTATCTAGAAGAATTGAGTCTTCGCTATAATTTTGAAGTACTGTTTCTTTGCTTTGTTCAGAATAATTAGCATTTCCATTATTTATATCTATGTAGTTAGAGTTGCTGAACAAGGAATTGAGCTCATCATCGTTAACTATAAAATGATCATCTATCATCTCATTTTCATCATCATCATCAGATATGTCAATTACCTCATTTTGAACATCAAAACAATCTTTAATATTGTTTGGCAAGGATAAATCTGAATTTTGAGAAGATTTTTCTTTTATTATAGTTAGATGCTCGTTAATTGGCGAATTTAACGAGTTGGCCTTTGGAAACTCGTATTTAATTGAATTCGAGGTTTTTAAAAACATTTCTCCGGGCATATCTTCATTTTGTTTAATTCGATCAAAAATTTCAGAGTTTATCAGAATTTTATTGTTTTCTCTGGGTATAGTGGGGCTTCTAATAATCATCTTGACAAAGCTGTCTAATTTGAGCATACTTGGTCTAATTATTTGGTAACATAAGGGGCATTTCCATCTGGTGTTAAATGCCTTAATTGTAGAGTTAATTTGAATAAAAGCTTTAATATCAAAACAGTTTATATGATGGCAAAATATGCCACGTCCAGGAAGTTCAATGGTATCCATAGTTAGAGGGCATAAGGTATTTAAATACTGGTCTTTATTCAAGCAGATTATCTCATCTGATGAGTCATCATATAATTGATTATATATAGATGATTGGATCTTATTTTCTAAAATATTTTTGAAGTGAGCTTTTGAAATTTCAATGGATAATGTGCCTTCAGAAAGTATAGTATCCAAAATATTATCGCAACTTATTGTTTTGGTTAAAAACAAACCAATTATATACGGTGCCGTAGGAATAGGCAACAACTCACTATTTTCTGAGTCTTTAAGTAGTGCATTTAATGTGCTAAACGTAATGTTGACATTTTGCTTTGTCATCAATTGATTATTAACTAAATAATCCTTCAAATATAATGGACAATCTCTTCTAATATGATCGTAGCTCGGAGATTCAATGTTTTGAATAACCTTTCCGTTAGCTTTAATAAATAGGACTCTTGGAAATTCGTGATTAAGATCCATTCTATCAAGTCTTAGACAATAAACCATAATATTGAAAGCATCCGGGTCATTAGATTCTAAACCATTATTCAAAAATAGATTTGGAGAGAAAGAATACTTAGATGTGAAGTGAGGAAGGTGGCTTGAGTTATTAAAGTTAATATTTCCATACTTTGGATGTATATTGTGAATTGCTGTGTAAGAATAAAAAGTAGTAAAAAAAAGTGGCTTAATTATTTTGTTATATGGGTCGATTACAAAGAATCTACAAAACGGGCAAATAAAATTAATTAAATTAGCCTTGAATTTTTTGCCATCTTTTTTTGATATACTTTCCATGAAAACCATCATGTGATTATTATTGAATTCAGCTCTTTTGATATCAAAACCTACACAGCGAGAGTGAAATGGTCTGTAACAAGCATCGCAGTTAACTATAATATCGGAAAGATTTTTTTGGCACATGGAACAAGATGAATCGCAAATAGCATCCGAAGCAGTATGAAAATATTCATTTATTTTAATGATATTTAAATTAGTTGACTCACTAATATTGGACAAAATTGATGTTTCAGAAGGAAAATTGTGTTGATCATTTGATATTTTTTCTTTAAGTATAAAATCAAGATTATTAGAACTTAGAGGAGTGTCAGGGGAATTATTCAGAATGATGTCGATACAGTCACTTTTTTTTGTATTGGATTTAATGTAAATACCAAGTTGTTTTGCTAAGGATTTTAAGTCCTGAAGTCTTTGCTTCTTCAAATATTCACTCCAGCCATTTCTGTCCATATCTTTACATATTTCAGAAACAAAATAGTAATTATCTAATCAGTTTATTTCAAAGTGCATCGATTTTAATGGCACAAATAGTATTAATTACACGTCGTACTTTAATTGGCGCTATCTTTAACAAATGATTAATCCGACTAAAATTTAAATAAAAGAAAATGAAATTTATAACAAAACTACTAGAATATAATATTTTGATTAAATAATTTGAGTAGTTAAAATTGCTTTAACACGAACATTTTTTATAGTTAAAACGACCGTTTTCTTCCCCGGATTGTAAATCAACGATTTTATTGGCATTATTGTTTTCCAAGCTACTAGAACTGTTTGCTTCATTCTTTCCTTCTTGAATGTAGTCTAAATTAGGAAGTGTTGAAGCGAGCTTTTTAAACAGAGACTTGATGTTGTATCCATTTTTTGCACTAGTTTCAATGAACATAATGTTATTTTCTTGTGCAAGTTTCTCCGCCTCTTCATATTTTACTTGTCTTCTATCTTCAAGATCAGCTTTATTACCAATTAAAGATATAATAACATCCTTTCCTCTCTCATTGCGAACATCTTCTATCCATTTCGTAGTGTTAAGAAACGTCGATCTATTCGTGATGTCGTATACTACTACAGCCACAGAAGAGTCTCTAATATAACTGGGGATCAAACTTCGAAACCTTTCCTGACCAGCTGTGTCCCATAGTTGAAGACGAATAGTTCTATCTTCCAAATATAGTGTTTTACTCAAAAAGTCAATGCCTAATTGAAGTTTTGATATTTCTTATTTAAATAAGGTGGTAACTTACCGATTGTTGCCTGATAATTATTATCAAATGTATCATACATAAATCTGGTGATAATTGATGTTTTCCCTACTGATTGTTCGCCAAGGAAAACAAATTTGAATTTACTTATTTGATTCCTACTAGAGTTGTCTGCCATTTAGTGAATTACCATAAACTTGAAAGATAAAGTGATATAAATGCAATTAAATAGAATTTTAAGACTATATTGTTGATTTTTATGCTAATATTATATAAATTTTAATATTTATTCAGCTTGGTCGAATTATTTCAAATGTGGCACGATTAAAGAGGGGCATTTTAAATTTAATACTTGACAAGGCAGTTAAAATTTTTATATTATAATTAAGAGATGAAGTTATCGCTATAGATTTTAATCCCCAATCGAATTAACTATCACTGATTGACATATAACATTTTTATATCCAATATCGTGTGGAGCCGGAAAATCCATAAATAAAATACTTAAAAGAATATTTATC
>NW_667108.1:0-7677 GCF_000006425.1 Cryptosporidium hominis TU502
CAAAATCGAAATGGCGCCTTGCAATTTAAAGACATTGTTTTAATTTGAACAAAACAATGTGCCTTGTAAATTAACCAAGTTTCCCCTTAAATAAGTTAATGACTAATATTTGATAAGATTTTAAGTATAAGGATTATCTTAAATATATACCACTTTTTTTTCTTACAACTGTTAAATTTTTTCTTTATTTACATTTATTTCCTGTCTATTAAAGCTCTTCAGCTCTAACTTATATTTTTACTTTCTTTCTTGTTTTATTAGCTTCCAAAATAGTTGGTTTATTTTTATAACTCACACAAAAATACCTTTGTTACTATTTTACTTATTTTTTATTTTATTCTTTATTTTGTACTGATACACAAAAAAATTTTTTGTCTCCTTTTTTCAATTAACAAAATATTAAAACATTCATAAATTCATTATTTTTTCAATTTCATATTTTTGACACGTGTTAATATTTGTAGAAATTTTTTTTTACATAATTGCATGCAAACTTTAAATACCGGTCGTCCACATCAAAATTTTAAGTTAATGTTTTCATTTTTTTTTTGCATGTAACAGAAACGGTATATGCATGTTTGCATGTTGATTGACAAAAAACTAATATAAATTAGGGAAAAAATGTAAAATTCTATTTACAATAAATATTAAAAAATATATATATAAATATTTTTTATTTACCTAAATAATCTTTTTCCAATAATATATGAATTTTTTTGTTTATTGCTTTACTTGATTTTTCAAAGAAATTATTCAGAAAAAGGAAATTAAATATTGAAAAAAAAACACACATAAGCATACATTCATTCACAAAATCATCTCTAAATAGTTAGATTGATTTCATTTTAAGTAAATAAGTCACTCTTTGCGTGTTTATGATGTTTATTATGTTTAAGAGCAGATTCTGAAAGAATATCAACTCTTCCAACAAGTCTTGAATCAGGGAAAAATTGTTCATTACTAGTTAAAATATCACAAAGTTGAAAAACTTCTTCTCTGTAATGACAATGTTTAAGCCATGCAAATAAAAAATCTGCAGGCGGGAGAATTGATTGTAAATATTGAAGAAATCCCTCAGACCATTCAACTTGTTGCAATAACTGATTTAAAATAAGTTGTTCACACAAAATTTTATTCATTTTTGATTCTGTAGCAATTTGTAACTGTGTAATTGAGCTCTCTAAAATTGAGTAAATTCTTTGTTCTACTTCAAACATATTAGCTCGAACATCATTGAAAATTAATTGCTGAGATTCAAGCTTTTCTAATAATTCCATCTTTCTTGAATTTAAACATGGATGCGGTTTATTATGCCTCTCTAACTGAGCCCTATATGCTCTGCTAATCGGCATAATCATAGAAGGAGTCTTTTCATCTGCATGTGTATGTGATGGTCTACATAATCTGCACATTGGTACATGACATAATGTACAAAACTCTTCTAAACTATCCATTGTATGAACTGGACAATTTCCTGAATTTCTTGGCATTTGATTTATTGGGATTCTTATATGTCTTGTTACTAATTTATTATGTCTATGAGTTCTCTCATCACATGAATCACATAATCTTGCAGTATCAGCTTGACACCATAATATTGCTGGTGAATCCTGACATTCATCACACCAAGGAACAGCAAATAGTTCTGGTGATGAAGAATCGTATTCAAATTGTATTAAATATTCTGGTACTACTTGAAAACTATCATATATAATATATTCATGTTTAAATGTATGTTGAGGTAATACGCCTGCTGATAATGCTAATGCTGATGATAAATTAAATTCATTTGCTTTTAATTCACTATCCATTGCTACTTTTGAATTTATCATAGAAGGAGGATTAATTTGTTTATTTCTCAAAAAAACCGTATCATATTCTGGGGGTATCGGAAATCTATCACCATCTGCTTCACTCTCATCATTTTTTACAACTGAGCATCCTACGCCAACTTTGCATAGAAAAAACTCAAATAACCTTCTTGTTGCTGGAGTATAATCAGATTCAAACATATTATTAGATCTAGTATTATTTGCTTGTTGCAAATCCCCACCATTCACTGAAGTTCCTCCATTATGTGAGGCTTGAGGAACCCCTGGAAGTCTAATATTACCTGAAGTAAACTTCATCCCACTGGATGGAATTTTAAACCCCCTTCTAGATACATCTTGAATTGAATTATTCTGATCAAGTTCATTTGTATCTACCCAACAATACAATACCAACTTGTCTTGAGTCCTTCTATCAAATGATGTTGAAATACTACCTATATTAACATGCCATATCTGCTGAATTAGAGATCTAGATGATCTACAGCAAACCTGAAGATAATGTTCCAAAAGATTCCATTCTTCTGTTCCTCTTTGAACTGTATCCAAATCTTGGTGAGAAATATGAGTTACCAATGCTCTTTGTGGCATCCCCTCCTCTTATACTTTTTATAAACTATATATTTACTCTTTAACTAAAACCAATTTATTCAATATTTGCTTTTCTACTACTCGTCTTAAGCTTACAGAAATCTTTCTTTTTTTAGAATTTCCAAATATTAAATCAAACTTATTCTTAAAATTTGCACCCTCTTCTTTTTAAATCAAAATTTTATTAAAAATAATAGCAAACACTTAGATTTGGAAAGATCTTAAATATTTGATAATTATAATATTATTATTAATATCAATAATTCTATTATTGTTATTAATATTACTATTCTATTATTAGAATTCCATTCAAAAAAGAAAAATTAAAAAAAAATTTACCTTAATATTTAACTCATTTTCTTTCCTAAACTATTTTTAGATTTAATCATTTTACTTCCCGCCAATTCCCTATTCATTTCTTTACATGCCATTTGCAATTATTAAAATTAATAGAGGAAAATTACCGGCGCCAAAGTTGCATGCAAATTAATTGTAAGGAGGAGATAAAGTACCACCAAATCTTCCAGATTTTCTTGTGAAAGTGATTTTCTGTGGTGAATATTCAGAAGATCCTTTGGAATTAGTATTTATATTTTGTAACTGGTTTAAGTGATTAGAGCTGTGAATAATTGTATTATTCTCTTTGTTAACATTTGGTTTTTTTAAATCATCCAAAGGGTTACTAATTTCAAGTATATCACTTAATACACATGTTTTACTGTTATCATTTTCAAATTCTTGATCATATTCCAAGTTCACTTCCTGGCTATTTTCTGTTCCAGAAGAAAATGGAGAAGAACTAATATGATAAGAATGATTAGATCCTTTACGAGGAACCATTGGAGACTTATATTTGGATAAGGTGTTATTTAGATCATCATTAGCTTCTTCAATCTCATCATTATATCCACTATTATCAAGATATGTTGCAATTTGGCACATTCTTCTGATTGATTGCCTTCTATTAAACTTTGTATTATTTCTGACAGGAGATTCGTATTCTTCTGCCATAATTACTACTTTCTTCCTAGTGTTATCCTTCTCCAATTTAGTTGAAATTATATTACAGGATTCTTCATCTTGAGCAATTTTAGAGTCTAACATAGAAGAGATATCTAAAATCCGAGTATAAGAAGGAGATGAAAGTGCAATAGTTTCATTATCATCATCATCAAGTGAAACATCATCATCGAAAGATGAACTCAAATTCATGTTGAAATTGTTATCACTATTTCTTGAAAGAATTTCCTTAGCTTCTTTAGAAAGTTCCAGAATAGAGAATCTCTTTCCTAAATGGCCCTGCTCGCTTGCTTGTATGGCCGAACTTTTATTACTGGTTTCTTGATTATTTCCATAGAAAGGCTCTAATGATAAGGCCACTGTTTCTTCAATGTTCTCCAATAAAATGGAGTTGCTAGTTTCAACTTTTGCTTTTGATGTACCTGAAATTGCATCTTTTTCTGTTATTTTATCAGAGTCATTTGTCAAATCAGCAGCAATACTGTTGCTATTATTACCGAAAGTTTCAGATTTTCCATCCGAAAAACTAACATGTCTATCAATTCTGTTTTCATTATTCTTATTGAATAGAGGCTTTAAATTCAGCTCTCTTACAATAGATTTTGCAAATAATTGTTGAATATTAGTTTTAGGTTTTCCATTGATATTTATATTCTTAGAAGAGAATTCCCTAGGCTTAGAGTTAACTTCGGGATTTAGGATATTCTTCATGTCGTTTATATGAGAAAGTCTCCTAGCACTGGTATTGGTTGAAGTAAATAGTTTCTTTGAATTTTCCCTGGGAGTATTTTCTACGCTTTTAGGAGAAATCTGGTCGCCTTCTTTGGCTGCTTCTTGTTTTAAGGCTACATTATATTTGTTAATAAACTCAAATAATGTCTCGAAAAGATCATGCTTTCTCTGAATTGACTTTGCTCCAATTGGAAGAAATGTGGAAATATCCCCAAAGTAGTAACAGGAAGCAACATAAAGCTTTAGCATCCTTCTAAAGGAGCTGCATAACTTAATCATTTGGCTATACTTTTCAGAGTAGAACAATTTCATAATATTATGGAATTCATCACTATACTCTGTTATTCCCTCTTTAATAGAATGATTCTCTGTAGAGAAAACAAGGTTTTCTGATCCATCCCTTAATTCAAGCCAAGAGAATATTAAGTCTGTTACCATTGTATAAACCATAGTAATGTTTTTCTCAGAAGATTTTTTAATTATTGAAATTTCCTCTGTTGTAAAAATCTCACCAACAATAGAACTTATAAAATTAAGCAGAGTCTTTCCTTGGATATTTGGACTTTTTAAACTTTGAAGCTTTTTCAAAGATGATAAGGGGATAAATTTGACTTTGTCAGGCTCTTGCTGATTCTCTTTCCCCAATTTACTATTTAAAATATTTCTTGAATCTACTACAGCCTTGAAAAGTAAAGGAAGTCTTTGATGATTTAAAATGAGTTCTAGTCCCCGAATCTTTTCCTCAATCCATTTAAGTGACTCTAAGTATAATTGTTCAAATGATGATCTCAAAATCATGCATTCAAGTCTTTTAGATAGGTTTGGAATTCTAGATAAAAAGTAAACAAACTCTTCCTCTTCAAATAGAGTTTCTCTTGAATTATTTTCCAGATATTTTTCAACATTTGTTACACATTCCTTCCAAACTTCATATTTGGCAGCATTTTCAGAAGGATCAGGAACTGTTTCCAACAATAAATTTACTCCTTCTTTGTCTAAAGTACACTGTAGAATAGACTTTTTGAAGAAATCTAAATTTTTTTGTTGATTTTTTGGTAACTTCTTCTTAAAGTAGTTTATTGTGATTTGGAGCATTCTGCTAGTTTTTGATCCGAAAATGCAGGCCCTTGATTCGCTTCCTGTTGTTTCAGTTTGCTTCTGGTCTTTCTTGTTTGCAAGACTCTTTTCTTTATTTATTGATCTGTCACCTATATTTAATGGTTTACCTTGATCTAAAACTAATTGCTCAATTTTGGAAGGTGTTTGATTATTAATCATTGTTACTTTCTTACTGTTTATACTTTCCTTCTTAATAAACCATTCGAATAACTTTTCATTTGGAATCTGTAACTCCTCAGTCTGGAAATCTTTTGAAAAAACTGAAGTGGAAGATAGTTCAAGCTTAGATTCTTCTTTGGATTCCTCATTATTGATTAGTACTGAAAGTTTTTCCTCAAACTCTGAAAAGTAATCCTTAAATAAGTTTTCTTCAACACTAACATCAAATTTTGGATACTCTTCAGCTAAACATCCCCATTGAAGAGATATCCTAGAGGATCCTTTCTTAATAGCATTACTTATTTGACTTTGTGCTGAAACTTCTGAATTACCATTCCCTCTAATTCCTGCACCACTACTCTTTAGTTCCGATTTTTTCACAAAATCTGCCCTACTCATCATTTTAGGTGGTGCCTTCTTCAAAATCATGCTCTTCAACTTTGAATTTATGGCTGTTCTTGAGACATTTTCTGTTTCTGGAAGTGAATTAGAATCACTTGGAGCGCCAAGGGCTGAAGAAGAGGAAGGAGCAGGAGTAGGAGCAGGAGCATCAGTAGTAGTAGTAGCAGTAGCAGGAACACCTGGAACACCAGTAGCAACAGAAAATGGCTTTGGAATGGATTTTCTGTTACTAATTGAATCAGAATCTTCCTTATTTTCTTTGTTAATCCCATCATCCGCAATCTTCAATATATCCATTTTACCTGCTAAGTTATTTAACTCATTTAACATTTCTTCAGAGATGCTACTTCTAATAAGTACTTTTCCTTGTTCCTTTGAACTTGCTTCTGCTCTGCATCTCCAGAATTTAACCTCGTCTCTCAACTCTGAAACTTCCAAATTTAGTCTTCTTATTGCATCTTCCAAATCTTCTCTTGAAAGCAATTTAATTAGTTCCTCAGATATGCTTTCCATATTAATTATATTTATATCTTACTTTTTCTTCTCCAGGACTTTCTTAGATAGATTTACCTTTTCTCTAAATACTTGGCACTTTGATTTTAACAAATCAAAGTGAATTATATTTTAAATCGATAACAATGTCACTAGAAAAAGAAGAAGATAGCTTAAAACAAGGGTTGGTTCCAAGAAACCCTAATTAATCTTTATTTTCCTTTCTCTCTCACTAACTTCTTCTTTAAATACGTCCCCTCGTTCTTATTTTGGCTTTTTTTGTCAAAAATAATAATAATTAAATTATTATTTTTAGTAAAAAAATTAATAGTAAATAGCATACCGGGTATTTAATATTAATTTTAAAAAAATATATTTTTATAGTGTGGGGAAAATACACGTGTGCGCACGTGGCAATATTATTTATAAATAACTTTTGGATAAAGAAAAAAAAAAGAATTTTGTGGAGAAAGTGAAACTATATACGTAAGAAACAAATATATAAAATAGAGAAATTCTAACCTTAAATTCTTGAAATACCTTTTTTTTGCTTTTAATTATTGAGCAAAATTTATTGAAATTAATAAATGTATTTTAAATTACATGCAAATTACTAATTTGCATGTGTAATTTTATACACGTAAGTAAACCTTAATAAAAAAAAAAATATGTTGCTGTGATAATATTTTCAAATGAATAAATATACATTTCATATTGCTAATATAAATATAATATAATTATTTTTCAGAGTTTTCTTTAGAATTAACCAATTTTTTAAGTGGATTTTCAGTACTTTTAATTCCATTAAACCAGTTTTTTGGAAATATTACAGACTTTCTTATTACATTCCAAAATGCTAAACTAATATAATCTTGAGTACTTTCATTAAGAATAACATCTTTAAATAAATCACTCAAATTATTTTGAATATCTTTTGTGTTAAAAATTCGAATTAATAAGTGATTTATTGAATGAATAATTTTCTTGTTATTAATTACACAATTATGAATAAATTCTTCCAACCATTTCTTTGAATTTTCTGTGAAAATATGATGATTGAATGCATCTGAAAACAAAGAGGAAGTTTTTGAAATAATATCAGGAGCTTTGCTCATGTAATCAAAAAAAACATTTGTTGTAGAATATAACCAATCCTGAACAATTTTTGTTTTAAGAACATTTGTTAAATTCTCACCAATCTCATCTTCACATTCTTTAATAACATGTCTAATTCCTATTTTCCAATCTTTTGTAAACTCATCATCTTTAACTAAACTTGTTAAAACTCTTTTAAAGACCTCGAGGGGGGCCCTTGTCCCAACCCCACCGATAG
>NW_667125.1:0-8157 GCF_000006425.1 Cryptosporidium hominis TU502
TTCATGAGAAATTATTTCTTCTGGGTTAAACACATTGGAGTTATCTTCAATATTAGAATCAGAATCACAATCAAATGACGGCTTTTGGAATTCCTTAAAAGTTTCGTAATCGCATCTAAGAAATTTAATTCCTTTTTCGTAAAAAGAGTCTTCTCCAAAATATAAAAACATTAAAAGGTAATCTTTATTTAAAATATTAGGGCTTGTAAAGTTTGGGGAAATTTTTATCTTCTTTATACCTTCTATAACTTCCTTAATTGTATTTTCAAGCTCGTCCTTGAAAACAAATACTGTAAGATTCATGTTCTTCCATGGTTCTAAAGTTGTCATACAAAGTAAAATACTAACTCGTTGTTGAATACTCCATTGCCTCTTGTTTAATATTCGTTTATTTTCTGAAGTTTTCTTTGTTTTTACAATTTTCCAAGACTCAATATTCTCTCTAGTAACTTTACAAATATTTGGATGCTGCCACGCCCACTCGAATCTAAGGGCTGCAACTCTATCCGGGAATCCTCCTACACAAATTCCAAGATTCCATGGAACTCCACTTTTTGTTTTTTTTGCTCCTTTTTTTATTTCTCCATTATGCTGTCTGAGTCTTCTGCAAGGGTTCACAGAATATCCAATATAACTTGCTTTCTTTTTAGCTTCGGAGAGAAGAAAATAGCAATAGTGAAGTTGGATATTAGATTTCATGTTATACAACACTTCTCTATTAAATATGTTATTTTCATCAGTAATCTTCCAAAAATTTCACCATCTGTCAATTTTAACAAATTATTTCATGAAATTTTGATTGAAAAAAAAAAATTATTTTTTTCTTAAAAATTAAGAAATCGAGGGGAAATTCTCTTGATAACGTGTATACCGGCATAGATCTAAATAGGTATCAATAATTTATTTTTATAAAATTCAAAAAATATACTTCTATTGATATTTGGGTAATCTAAGATTATTCAACTGACAATTAACCTATCATTTAGCCTTATTTAACACAAATAAATATAATAGAATATAAATATATATTTATTGGTTGTATTTTAAGTAAAAGCAATACCTAAATGAATTATTACGTTAAAGCTTGCTATGATCGCAGGATGATCTCTTGTTTTTGGTTGTTGAGTTTGAATTCTGTTTATTTCCGATAGAATTTTCTTTATTCCCATTTATTTTACTTTCACTGGAAAACTTCATTGATGACATTCTCTTTCCAAATACGTTCAGCATAGTCTTCACCTCCTTTGAATCTTTTCCACTTGCAAAGCTTGCATTTTCCTCGGAAATATTACATTGAATATCTGAATCGTATACAACATAACTATTTTCTTCTTTTGAGGTGTTATTTCTGGATGCTCTGAGTTTACCATTACTAGAACCACTAGAACCTAATTTGAAAGAAATGGCATCCATCATAGTTGCCTTTCCAATTTCTGAATTCAAAATTTCTTTACATTCTTCATTTGTAGGAGGTATATCTCCATTAGCAATACTTACAAGCTTTAATTCATCTTCCTTATTATCTGGACTCTTATTTCCAATTAACTCAACAATAACTAACCTCCTTGAACTTGAAGGTTTTATTAACTTATTTAGTTTTTCTATATATATATTTGGTTCAGATACAAACACCTGTGTTGCATTCTCAATTAATTTGTTTTTCTCAAAACAAAGTTCATGACTAACGATTAGTTTTCCAAAGTGCTCAATATATTTGGTAAAAGAATCCAACTTTTGGCTTGAATATTTAGAGAGACCAAACCATCTGATTTTATCTTCAAATTCTGATTTGGAAATCTCCTTTAAATCTTCCTCAACGTCTTTGGACACCTTTTTCAGAGCAGAAAACATATGGCATACTAAAGTCTCTGATAACTTTTCTGCACTCTGTACCGCTCCTATTAAGGAAATTATTGGAGTTTCATATTTTGTCGTAGCAAAGGCTACGTAACCATCTTGCCATTCTGTTCTTAAGGTATCATAAAAAGGTGAATTAAGTATTTCTCCTATTGAAGAGTATATTGATACGTCAATTAAATCAACTGGTGGAGTTAGGAAGTGAGCTACTACTGCGTTATTCTTATCTGAAGAAATTGGATTATTAGCTTTAATATGTATGTCTCCTGAAACATTCAAAATCCCATCATGAATTGCATTAGAATATGGAATCTTCTTGTTTACTAAAGAGCCTACCATTCTTGAGACAAGTTTGATACTCTTTTCATATCCAATGTTGCCTACAATAAGAGCATCAAAGTATCCTACCGAAAAAATACCTTTTATCTTTTCTATATATTCATCAAAAGTAATATCAGTTTTTTGAAGAGATTCACGAAGTTGTAATCTGGAATAATAATTTGAAAGATATACGCTTTGAGCTACATCGGTTGCAACATCATAGGCCATTAAATCGCTCAAATTCAATATTTCAGACTTTAAATTTGTTAAGGCAGTCTCAAACTCTGTTTTAGTTGGTAATCTGCTTCCGTTTACGAGATAATTAGACAACTTCTCAATAACATCCTCAAAATTAGAACTATATGACTGGACATTGATAACAAATCTACCTCTACTGTAACTAATATCTGCTTCCAAGCCACATAGTTTAAAGCTTGATAGTATGTAATCCATTTTGCTGCTTTGTAATTGAGCATGTAAATTTGCTATTAAGCTTACTCTGACATTATTTGAGACATCTTTGTTTGGTAATCTTTGGACTAGGGTCAAATTAATTGTAGGTACCGTATGAATTGGGCCTTTCCAGAAAATACTTAATCCTTCTTCTTCTAATATTGGGCATGGTTGAAGCTCATTTCCAATTTTTCTCTCTTGAATTTCCTTCTCAAAGCTCTTATATCCGGGACATTTATCTTCTGAAAACGAAATAATGCTAAGATCTCCAGGAACACACGTCAACAACTCTCCAATCTTATTTGTAGATCTTAATGTTTCAATTGTTTTAGAAGTATTTTCTGAATTTTCAAGCGAAATTTTGGAGATTGAGTATTCAGTTTTGTAGGGCTCAAATCTAAAATTATGTTCTGAAGAACTATTCAATGAATCTGAAAGTTTAATTATCTTCATTTTTGAAGGCTCCAAGTGTTTAACAAATTCTTTTAAAGCTGTAATTTGTGCATTACTTAATTCAGAATCCTTGCTCATAGAAACGGGTTTTACAAAGGCAGAAAGTGCCATTTCTGGCTCATCTGGGAAGATTAATAAACTTTCAGCAGCCTGAGAGGCTATTCCTGCTGTGTCTCTTTCCTCGTCATACTCGTACTTAATATTTGCCATATTTGTATAGTTCTTATAGAATGACTGAATCCACTTATCATCTTTGCTGTTTATCTGTTCTATCAAACTTTCCATGTAAGCTGACGTAAGTTTTGCTATTTCTGAAGTTGTTTGATCAGAATCATCTGTTGCAGTAAATAGCAAGCCATAGACGGAGTATTGAGTACTAGTATTATCAAAGTATTCTAAAGCAGTAGCTAATTTTCTTTTCTGTAGCTCAGTTGCAATCGAGTTTTGACTTTGGTCTTCAAAGAAGTATTGAATTAGCTTTAACATTTGCCATTCAGCATTCTCCTTTAAGATGCTTAATGAATCTGAAACTGAATCCCAATAAATTATGACAAAAGGAGGAGACGAGCTTCCTCTTGGCATTTTCACTACCTCAATCTCTGTATTTGGTGATTTACTTTTTATTGAATCTTGGTTAGTCTCTTTATTTTTCGATTCTGTTTGTTTTGAAGTGATCCTACCTGTAGAGCTGATTCCAATATTAGACTTTCTATTACCAGAGCTTTCAAAAATGCTTAAAATATCTGGGGCAAGAGAATGCTGATTTTTAAATGTTCTCGAGTCAGAATGACTAGTTACGGTGTTAGTAATCTTAGAAATTCCTTTAGTAGCTTTTCCGGAGTTTGTAAAAAGTTCGTCAATTTTGTCAGCGATTTTGACTAGTTCCTCGTTAGACTGGGGTCCCATGATAACTATTGAAGCGTTGTCACTGGTATAACAACTTGTGTGATATTCTTTCAAGGCATCTTTGAGATTTATATTATTCTTTTTTGAATTAATATAAAGAGTTTCTTTGTTTCCTGTACCAAATTTCCTTGCAGGGCATTCCTCCGGAGCTAAGTACATAGCTAGCTCTATCATTGCTCTGACCTTGTTTGGGATATTCTTTTCATGTTCTTGGTTAACTGCATCGATTTCAGAAACTGAACTCCTTTCATCTATTACAGGGTTAACAAGCATCTTGGTAAAATAGCTCATTACGGACTCTAACTCTCTTGGAGGTGACAACACATAAAATATTGTTGTATCTGCTGATGTGTAAGCATTAGCAGCGCCTCCCTTTTTTAATAGAAACTCATCCCAGCCTACTGGGTTTGGATTTTCTTGACTCCCCAAAAACACGACGTGTTCCATCAAGTGAGCTAAACCTGCCAAATTATCAGGATCTTGATAATATCCGCATCCAATCCCAAATGAAAAAGCTGACTCTAACATAGTATTGTCAGAAACCAATAATGTTTTTAAACCTTTCGAGGTTGTGTATGCTTTGGGTTTGACTTGAGAAGAAAATTGTTGATCTAAAGAGCTGAGTTGATTATTCTTAATTCTTAAGGGGCTAAAAATATGTTCAGCTCCATTTTGATTTTGTATTTCCAGCTGTAAATATGAAATACTTGCTCCTGTATTATCTCCCCTATCCAAATTTAATTGAATTCGGTCCCAAATACTTATTCCATTTAATAATGATATACATAAAATTACCGCAAACCACGGATTCACCTTTTTGATATGCATCTCAAGATTTCTTTCAATGCTTTTCAATTTCCCCTACTTAGATAGTTTTTTCAACATCTCTTTTTTCGTCATTCTCGTATTTATATAAAATAATGCATGTAAAGTTTCCCGCCATATGGCGGGTTGATGCCCATGTCATTTTATACAAAGATGCTTGACGAAAATCCAAAGATTTACAGAAATAGGGAAGAAATAAATTGGGATATAGGGCGTAATATAAATGATACAAAACACGTATTACTCTCATATTTCAACGGAAGGGTGACTAGTAATGGAATGATCGTTAGGGTGGTAAAAATCCCAAAGTTGTGAGTACCAAGGATCAGTAGCTATTAAATGCAGTATTGAAAAAAAAAAATTTGATGCTTTTCCTAATGAAAATTATTTAAACTGAATAGAAGCTAAATTAAAGTGTTATAAATAAACAGGAATAGTAGCGAGCACGTTTTTAACCATCTAGTTATTAGTAATAAGGTACTCACTAAATATAACTATTACAGTCATTTACCAACTTATTTAGTATTAGTCTTGTTCTCCTTCAAAGTTTCAAGAAGCTTCTGGTATTCCTTCTTGGCGTTAGCAGATGCCTCAGAACGCTCCTTGAGTGTACGTCTATATTTCTTCTTTCTCTGTAAACGTTCCTTGGTGACCAAACGTTGAATCTTTGGTGCCTTAGTCTTTTCCTTACCTTCAATCTTTCTGCGAACAACGAATTTACGAACATCATCAGATGGGCTGAGGTTGAATAGCTTTCTGATCTTAGAAGCTCTCTTTGGTCCAAGGCGTCTTGGCTTTTCACCATCAGTAAGTCCTGGAATATCCTGCTCTCCTCTCTCAACAACTACCAAACTTAATACAGATAAGTCATGGCTAACGATGCATCCACGGACTGACTTTCTCTTCATTTCACCTGTGCGACGTGGGCGATAGCATTTCATACCTTTTCTGAATAGAAGACGAACACGATTACTTGTCAAAACACCCTGCATCATTGGAAAGCCTTGTTTGTCATTACCACCGGTAATTTTCAAAATATAACCCTTGAATTCCTCACCCAAGAAGCTACAGTCAAGTTCAGAACCAATTCTTCTTTCGAAAAAAGGTAAGAGTAACTTCTCGTCGTCAATTTCAATACATTTCTGAAGTCCTGTTGTTGGATTAGCAATGTTTAATTTCATTTTGGGAACTGCTCAAAAAACCAAAGAAAAAAAGATGGTTAATAGTCTACAAAGTTTTCTTAGACGAACTTAATATGCGTCGCTATTAAGAGGAGCGGTCTGTTTTACATTAAAGTTATTCCAATAAATATTAATCCGCTTAATTAAAATTAATTATATCAAATATTTAATAACATACTTCTTATACTTTATTTATATATTTTGACTTTATTTCTAATTTATATTTATATTTTTACGTCTGTCTTCAAGTACCAGTGCTTCGAGACGGCGCTAGTATTGTGCCGCCATATGTGTTCTTTTCAGAAAAAAATTTGCAAAATGGTGATCATTGAAATTTGACTACTTGTGTTTCTGATATATTCTTGATTTTTATGTGAGGATCCTTGTGTTTTGTTTGTGTTTTATATTTTCTTTTATGATATTTTTTTAGTAATTTTCCGGGAGATATTATTTTGCTAAATTCTCTCATTTTTAGTTTGTGATTACAGGTTGTAAGCTAATCATTTTCTATACTTAGATTTGAGTGATATTGTTGGAGCTTGGCGTAGTGCGATTTGGTGATAATTTGGACATTCAGTAATGAAGGTGACTTTTTTCATATTTTTTTTCAATTTAGAATAGCAATAGGCTTTAATAAATTGCGTTTGTCATACTTTTTACTATAGATATCAATAAAACAATTATGTGAATTTCAACGAAAATTAAAGTTTTCCTTCCAAAATGAAAGAATCTAAAGGATCAGAAGATTTAAGGGCAAAATATGGTAAAGGGTTTGATATTATTAGGAAGATGGGATTCAAAGGAGGAGGACTTGGAGTGGATGGAAGTGGAATATCAGAGCCAATTCAAGTTAAAATAAGACCAGCAAATCTTGGTATTGTGGTTGAACGCGATAATAGTTCTAATAAATCTGATAAATTTGAAAATAAATCAACAGAAGTGAAAAATATTGAGGAAAAAAACAAGAAACAAAAAACAAGCATAAATGAACTGGCCGAGGTAATAAATCAAGACCCCGAAGCAAAAATTTATCAAATATTTCCAAAAAAAACATTTCTAAACGATATTATGGAGTCTGTTTCTTTACAAAGAGAAGCCTGTGAACAAAATAGAAAAGTATTGCAGGATTATTTTAATGAGAAGCAGTTGGAAATTGAATATCAAAGCAACTCCTTGGATAATTTAAAAGAAAAAAAAACAATAATGGAGAATCTAAGTATTACCACTAAACAAATTCAAAGGATTTTTCTTAAACTTCACTATGATTTAGAAAAGATTATGGAGGATGAAATAGTTAATTTATTTGAAGAGCAAGGAGACGTCTCTTCAGTTGAGAACGAAGATTTTCAAGACCAGATGGACTCTCTTGAAAAAGTTGTACAAGAATTCTCAGAAAGCTTTAATAGAGTGCTGGACTCTTGTGGTGATGCATCTTCAAGAGAAGTTTCTAAATCGTATTTACCTTACTGCTCAATTGTAAGAGATATTCTTAAAGTTTCATTGCAAAAGTTATATAAAAAAGAAAAGAATATGGAACTAGACCCTGATTTTGGAATTTCTGCTTGGATAGCTATAAAGGCTTTATTTGTCAATCTAGAAACTTCCAGGAGAGAGAAAGAGTACGATTCCAAGCTATGTTTTGAACAACTTTTATTAGATACTGTAGGGAAGTATTTGGAAATTTATTTTATCTGTTCATGGGATCCAATTAAAGAAAATGAATATGGAATCTCATTATTGAGTATTTGGGTTCATTTAATTCCTTTAGAATTCATCAAAACTAATCTAATGCAAACCATTTGGAATAAACAGATCCATCAACTTCAACTCAATAAAATTGACTCAAACTCGGAAGGAATTTCTGAAAGTTCCAAGTATAAATGGTTATTTAGATGGCTTCCTTATTACTACAAATTTGGAATGGGATATCAAATATCAAAAGTTATCTCAAAACACATTGATGATGCTTTGGAAGAATGGGAGCCTCCAGAAGAATGGCCTTTATCACTATTAACTATTTGGAAACCTATATTAGAAACTGAAAAAGATTATGAAGCTGAAGATTTTGAAACTATTGGATTTTTTGATCATGAGACATACCGTAGCAATCTTATAAAACAAGAATTTGACAATATTATTTTGTCAAAGATATTTCCAAAGT
>NW_667132.1:0-8338 GCF_000006425.1 Cryptosporidium hominis TU502
TCCCCTTTATTACTAACTCTATTCACAATCCAATCATAGCTCTCTTTCAAAATGGTTTTGTTAAAACTAGCTCCTGAATTTTCTTCTAAAAGTTTGAAATATTCTGGATTTTCTTCCATGATCATTCCCATATTTATTGCTGTCCCACCTCCTAATACATTTCCAATATGAGTTCTTATTCCCTGTTTAGTAATAACAAGTTCGCTAACCCTTTTGTCATCCACAACACTTCCCATTCCTTTTATATCACGAGTGAGTATTGATTCATCTAACCTAGCACCTCCTCTTTCTACAAGCAAAACAGAGTAATTCGAGTCAGCAAGAGTTCTAGCTAATGCGCATCCTGCAGCCCCACCCCCAACTACTATATAATCATAGCTAGATTTAATATTCCTCGATCCAGTTATGATTCTTTTAGGTAAAACAAAAGCTCTCGCACCTATTTTTTCAAAAATACGAAGCGCATTTAGTGAAAATAATAATAAAGTGAAATATAAAATATTTTTCATAACTTCGTAAATATTAAAAAATGAATATGCAACGGGGAAATTAAAAATTTAAATTAATATTAAACAATAATTACTTATACGTACTCATGACTTAGTTATATTCTGAAACGCTAATTTGCGATTATTTTTTTTTCATAAACTATGTTGTTGAAATAATAATAAAAGTTAAAGAAAAAAATATTATACTCATTAAAAACAGTATTGTTGTATGAAAAAATGATATATTTGAATTTTTTATAAATTTTTTCATCTCTTGAATTGATTTTTGCGTTTTTTCTGAATTAACAGCTTGCTCTTTCTCTAAAATGAATAAGACCTAAAAGCTATTATTTTTCTTTTCAAATTTAAGGAGAAAAACTTACTTTTTTTTCACTTCTAAGTAATTCTTGAAATCTGAATGCAGAACACTTCATTTCTTCAGCTAATTCAACCAATTCATCTTTGAATTGCTCATTTATAACTTTTATATCAAGCCCATTATCAATATTTTCTGGTTTCAAATTATTTTTCGAAGTAGGTGGCGATTCTAAACTATGCTCTGCAAATTTAGTTGAATTACTTTCAAGATATTCATAAATATTTTTTTTTGGCTTCAAATGTGAAGATAAATTTTTGATATTTTGGGATTGATTTTCATTTCCTAATAATTCTACATTTAGCTTATCTTCCAATTTCAATTTTAATATCTCTATTCTTCCAAGGTAATCATCTTTAAGTTCTTTATTACTGCTAATTTGGAGCTTGACGGACTCAAGAGAGTGTAATATCTTTTTATATGCAATAATATTAATTATGCTTTTGTCAAATGTTACAAGCATTTCTGAATAGTTAGTTCCGAATGCATATTCTAAAAATTTATCTTCTTCAAGTACACATTCAATATTGTATAATAATACATTAGACCGGTGCATAATATTCATGATATCTCGGTTACATAATAGTCATATTTTACCAATTTATAGAATATTTAGCAAATATTGTTAATAAGAAACATTTATTCATATATCTAGTTTAACCGCCCTAATCAATTTATTTAAAATAATATTCTAATTTCAAGCAGGAAACTCATTTCCACACCTTTTACATAGTAATGAGGGAAAATTGTGTGTTTTAAGGAAAGAATGCAGGCTTAAGCTATTACAAATAGATAGTCATGAAAGTTGAATCAACCTTTATTTTGCTAATTTTTACCCTTAATTTTCTCACATCTTATTGTTCATTAAGGAATACTAATGGTGTAAGTACATAAATAAAAAATTATTAATTATTTGTAACATTTATTAGAATGGAAACAAATTAATTGAGATACTTGAACCAAAGGAAATGAACAACGTAAGAGATAATTTTCAAAAGTCGAATAATAATTTTGAGACTTTAGGTAACTTCTGCATTAAGAATCTTTCCTTTTGTTTACTATGGATATATTTCAAGACTTAGTTTAAGTAATTTAGATAGCAATATAGTGGAAAGAAGGCTAGAAGAATTATATCCTTTTTTACAGAAAATAGCCTGCACTGCTTTGAATTGTTTAAGTATGTTTAACTAAATTTACACAAATAATAACACTCAATCTCAGTGATCTTTAATCCTATTCCCGGCTCAGCTATGACAGTTTCTGCTCTTTCATGTAAGTGGAATAAATAGAGAAAATAATTTATAATTGCTTTAGGGATTCTTTCATTTTCAACATTGAGCAACAGCGTATTACCTTACTTGTTACAATACGCAACGGGTCTTCCTCAAGCACTTTTCTTTTCTTTGCAAATTTCTGAATTTCAGATAATTACTTCACCTGTCAGCCTAGTTAAAGAGGGAGATGTAAGTCGGAAAACGTCTTTTTTTTCGAATCTAGAACAAAGCTAATAATTGATTTAGATATTTGGAAAACTAATTTCCCATAAAGATGAAGATAATGCTATACATGATCTACTAGTTTCTCCATGTGATGGTGTTTTGCAATATGTTTGGCCAAATGTTTCAACACCTACTGTTGCTTTCATGCTAATTGCAAGGATTCAATGTAATTTGAAAATACAAAGATAATGAGGCAGATTGAAATATTTTAATACTAAATACATTGTAATAGTTTGATAATTATCAAGCATGCTTTTCCTAAATTATTCATATTACAAGAAAATGACGTCATAATATTTTATTATTAGATCAAATGGCGGCTTGAATGCACGCAAAATCCCCACTGAGCGTTTTAATGTTTTCTAAATCAAATTTGTAGAAATTGAGAGAATTTATGTAAATATGCAGATTAATTACCTAATTTTTTCTGTATTTTCTGCGTTACTTCTTGGGTTAAATAGTCCAGTATACGCAATAACTACTGAGTCCAATGAATGTGTTGCAAATACCAAAAGCAAATCTGAAAATAGATTTAGAAGATTTTTGGATGGTTTAAATAAAGTGGAACTCAAGCTTCCCAGGATATCCAGAAAAAATGTTATTAGTGAATATACTGTTGAGGATTTAGTTTCAAAGTTACGAGAAGTAGAGAAAACAAGAAGTAACACAAAAAATCCATTCAAGAAAATAAGATGTCTCATTCAAGAGTCAAACATTAAGAAAAAAATCAATTCATTACTTAAAGAAAAGAATGAAGAAGAAAAATTCGAAAAGTTTGAAGAAGAATTTCCGATGGATTATTCTCCAAAGGTATTATCTGAAGAGGGGTCTATATCGCCTTATATCCCAGTGGTTGTTGAAGACTACAAGGACGTAGAAGTTGCATCAGGAACACCTATTAGAAATGATGAGGAAATGCAAGACGAGATTAAATATTTGACATCGGAGGATGCTGATCAATCGGTTAGTGGAGAGTTGGATGATTTGGCAGATCCAATTACATCAGAAACTGGCAATGAAAATGAAGGCACTGAAGATTCCGTTACAGAAGACTTTGAAAAAAAAGTTTTAGAAGACAATTTGGAAGACTATCAAACCAAAGATATGGATGGTGAAAGCCAGTCGAACGAGAATGAGCAGCAAACAGATTTAGATCTGCAAGAAAACGCAGATAAAGAAGAAAAAGGTAATATTCAAAACAAGGGAAGATTAAGGAACATTTTTAAAAGAAAAAAGTTAACTGCTTCCGAAAAGCTTGAAAGATTAATGTCACTTAAAAAAAATATTGAAAGTAGGATTTCTAGTTCTAAGAGTAAACTCCTTAGAAGAATTTTAGGAATGAAACTTAAAAGAGTGAATAACAAGATTTCTAAAATAACGGATGCAGCTGTAGATACAGTTACTGAATCAGGCGAGATTGACATCGAATAGGTACTATCATACATATACACCGCTAGTAACTAAAACTGCATGAGGAAAGTATACTTTATTACATAAATCAACAGTTGTAAAAAAATACAATCGATTTAGATCTGATTTAAAAATAACTGCCAACAAGTTAAAAACAAACTTTTTAAGACCTAAAAGATTTAAGACTAAATGAAATATGTAAATGGCAAGATATTTAGGTAATATGACAGAGAAATACACTGCATTCATTCTGTTTTATAGTAAGATTCTGGTATTATTAGATTTAAATCTTGCATCACGTCTTGTCTAAGAGATACCTCTATTTTTTTTTGTACACAAAATACTAAGAATTATTTCTTGATTTATTTAAAATGTTTAAATTCTTTAGTTGTTTGTGCTGTCAAAATGTTGACTTGAATGAAGAAAGGTAAGTCATATTTGACAGTTTAGATGAATTCATATCTTTTTTTGCAGAATGGACACGAGATTATTTACAAGGTTTCCTTCAACGTATCATCTTAGGACTCTCTTTGACGAATATGTAAGTTTTTCCATTCAGCATTATATAAAGTGAGTCTAATTATTAGTAGAGCTTAAACGGATCAGATGTTTCTGAAGGAAGCGAAGTTGGAGATAATCACGAGTGTCAAAATGAAGATCGTCTAGAAATGATTGTTGAAGAAGATAATGAATTTTTAGAAGATGGACTTTATGACAGAAATTCTCTAAATGCAAGCAGGAAGGTCACAGAAAAAAGTGAAGTTGATGTAATGAACATAAACAGCAATAGAAGTTCATTGAACACAAACTCTGGATCTAATACGAATCGATCAAAGCAATCGAAGAGGAATAAAAGGAGGAGCTACAGGAAGTGAATATCGCTTATCCAAAAGAGAATGCTGACGATTTGCAATAAAGAAGCGGGTAGCTACTTGCAATGTAAATTTCGTATTATACAGAGATTAACGCGCTTAGAAAGCTGACAAATATTGTAAATATTTAGGTTCGTAAAAATAATTAAGAAATATTAACACGGCAATGAACTCAATAAAGTTATTAGTAGAATCATTCATAAGTTCAGGAGATATCTGTGTTATATCGAAGAGTTATTGCCCGTACTGCATAAAAGCAATCAATAGCTTGAAAAGCGCTGGATATTCACCTTTGGTTATGCAAATCGACGGTAGAGTAGATACTAAAGAAATTCAAGATTACTGTAGGGAGCTAACTGGAAGTGGAACTGTCCCAAGAGTATTTGTTAAAGGGAGGTTTATAGGAGGATGTGATGATACCCTGAAGCTGTTAGAAGACGGCTCATTGAGTAGCTTTGTTGAAACGATCTAGGCACCTTAATTTGTTTTTTTCTTCATACTTATAGCAGTATTTTTGCTTAATTGCGAATTATGCTTTGTTTAGTAAAAATATCCAATTAATACAAGCTTAACTTTTGTTTATTTTTATCCATCCCACTACCAAGATATTTGCAAGATCAAGGAGCCGCGCATTTACTGTGGGGCATGCAATTCGGATATGCTTAATGGCGAATAATTTGAGGATTTCTTTAAGACGTATATGTTCTTTATTTTTATTACATTGTAAAGGGTGTTCTATTTCTCTAAAAACACATATTAATTACATGCACATTACAAATTAAGTCTGCGAAGCTTTAATTTTTTGCGATTAAGAAGATCTCCAATTGTGGTCTAACTACAGTAATAAATTTTGCAGATTTAACGAATGAGAAAAATAGATTGCAATTTTATTTTAATTCTTTGGATACTACTGCTAACACAGCTAATACCAGAATGTACTTCTTCTAGTTTGAATAGTAAATCTGAGGATTTAAGAGAAGTTAACGAAATTGATATCGTACAAGAAGGTAGCAATGTAGTGGTTCCCACACATTTAATTAGAGAATATGGTTATTATATATTAAATGACAATGGTTTCAGCTCAAATTCACTAATTTGCGAGTTTGAAGATGAAAATCTACAACTTAAATACATGAATTTCGCATCCACATTAGCAAAAGTTACTTCAAAGTTGTTATTGAATATAAAATTGACAAATTCCAATCAATATAATATTTACAACCAAATATTTAGTAGAATTTTGCACCTGGAAAGTGAAGACTCGGGATTTCATTATTTCCTAGGATTAAAAAATATGTATGAGCAATTGAAATATATCAAAGATAAAGAGTTTATATTTAGCGAAAAAGGATTAGAATCTGAAATTAAGGGATCTATTGAAAGCTTAAGCAAAGCAATAGATAGTTTATCAGAAAAAAATGACCAAAAAAAAAGTGAATTCTGCGTGAGCTTATATCTTTTTAGATTTAAAGGTTTAAGGCAAATCATGATAGTTATTCGCGGATTGCTATCACTTATTCAGACAGAAGAAATTTCTGAAATAAATACCCATTTAGATCCTCAGTTTAAAAAAGTATTTGATTTGATTACTCAAAATATAGAGCATTTAGGTATGTACAAGTCAACTTTACTTGAGATTAATATAAAATTGGAGGAAACGTTATTAGGATGTTTAGATGCAATTAGGAATTTAAATATTCCATTATTTGGAGAGAATAGCCAAGATAATCAACTTTTAGATATTATTTCAAAGTCGTCGNAATGTCTTTTGTAATGATAGCTACAAGAGATCTGCAAGTGATTTGAATCTGCATTGGATAACTTGCGGAAANCAAAATGTTTATCGAATAAATTGCGAATTAAAAGTTTCTAAATTAAAAGAATTCGTAAAGTTTCAAAAAATTAAAGTGGATAACAGCTTCAATATTTCAAAAAGAATATTACAGGGTTTAAGAAACATTCCAATTAATTTTGAAATTGAAACGTTGAGACATACAATCTTCAAAGAATATTCAAATGGTAATGTGCAAAGTGATATATTTGTTAAAATAGCTAATCAAATAAATAAAGAATATTTACGTAGACTGATTATTTTTATTTCCGAGTTTCAGGTTCAATTGCAAGAAAGATGCCTGAGTTTAATGCAAATACTTGATTTTACAGAACTAAAAGGCTCTTTTCTATGGTGGAGTAGTTATTTTGATTTCGCAATAAATAAAAATATATCAAAAGAGGATAAATTGTCGGAAATATCAAGAATACTAGATACTGCAATTTCATTATTCATTAAAATTGATTCTTTTGAAAGTAAAATAGTTAATCTTTTGTCTTTGGATCTTTTTTCAAAGTTAATTAAAGATGATAAAATAGATGTCAAAAAATTCAACGAGCTTATTAATAAAGTTCAGAAACATTCAAAATCAATTATGTTAACTAACTCTTATTATTCGAATTATGGCACATTTATGAGTAATGGATATATGGGTACAGAAAATTCAAAGCTTTTACAAGATTTATTTCAAGATACTAATAATAGACATCAATTTGAGCATGCATGTAAGGCTTTAAGGGATTATTCTGATCAATTATTTAAAAACGAACAAATTCGCTCAGCCTTGAATAGTGTTGACAGAACGGTTTATTTGGGAGTTCAAAAATATAGGAGAGAATTAGAAAAATTTCGGGTGAATATGAGTTCTACAAACATTTTATTCACTATGAGTATTGGGTATAACGATCAATACAACTTAATTTTTGAATTAATTGAAAAATTGTTAGTCGGAGAAAGAAATTTTGAGGCATATATCTCTAACTATTTAGAAATGAGAAATTGTATTGCTAATCTGAATTACGATTATTCTCAATTAACTGGTATAACACACGTAGCTTTAAGAGAAGACTCAGAAAAAAGAATATTCTTTGACCCAATAAGAAATAGGCTTTTGAGATTCAGAGATGAGCTTATGGATAAATTCAACAGTTTATTTGATGAACGAACTATTAGTTCTATTGAGTCAGTTTTTAATACGTACTTAAACGCTCAAATTTATCTTTCTGGTTCTTTATCTCAAATGATAGGATCTAAGGAAAACCCAGAAATACCGTTTAATAAATATGACTTCGATCTATTGTATGGCTCAATTGTGAGAGCAGAAAATTTGTTATTTAAATCTAAAGGAATAAAGCCATCAATTTTGCCTGAAGATAAATTAAAGGAGAGAATTTCTTTTCTTCATTCCATTTATAGATCTTATGTACAACAGATTTCTAATTTAAAAGATTATCTGACTGAATTTAATAATAATATATTTAAAGAAAGCACCTTATCTCAAATTAATCCATTAAAATTCATGAATCTTTTAAATTTTAGCTTTGATTCAATTAAAAAACAATTAATTCAAATGTTTGAACATGGTTCTCTAAATAAAAACATTGAAAGAGAAGTTTTTGAGGGAATTGAAACTTTATTCCTTTGGATAAAGTCTCAGGAATTTGAAAAGGTTCTAGATAAACTAGATATAATATATAAATCAGAAAGTTTAATTGAGTTGATTATGAATGGCAATTCTATTTCCTTATCGCAATCATTTATTGATACAGTAGAAAGTATGACGGCTTTAGATAGTGAACCTATTGAAATAAAGGTAGAGGACAAAATGGCACCATGGGATTCTCATACTTCTGCATCAGACT